>NW_025147219.1:0-1321 GCF_004010195.1 Chiloscyllium plagiosum | reverse complement strand
TCCCGGGTATCTCTCACTCTGTACAGACACTACCTTGTAACTCTGTAACTCCATCCCGGGTCTCTCTCACTCTGCACAGACACTACCCTGTAACTCTGTACCTCCATCCCGGGTATCTCTCACTCTGTACAGACACTACCCTGTAACTCTGTAACGCCCTCCCGGGTATCTCTCACTCTGTACAGACACCACCCTGTAACTCTGTAACTCCCTCCCGGGTATCTCTCAATCTGTACAGACACTACCCTGTAACTCTGTAACGCCCTCCCGGGTATCTCTCACTCTATACAGACACTACCCTGTAATTCTGTAACTCCCTCCCATGTATCTCTCACTCTGTACAGACACTACCCTGTAACTCTGTAACTCCCTTCCGGGTATCTCTTCACCCTGTACAGACATTACTCTGTAACTCTGTAACTCCCTCCCGGGTATCTCTCACTCTGTACAGACACTACCCTGTAACTCTGTAACTCCCTCCCATGTATCTCTCACTCTGTACAGACACTACCCTGTAACTCTGTAACTCCCTCCCATGTATCTCTTACTCAGTACAGACACTACACTGTAACTCTGTAACTCCCTCCCATTTATCTCTTACTCAGTACAGACACTACCCTGTAACTCTGTAACTCCCTCCCGGGTATCTCTCACTCTATATAGACACTGCCCTGTAACTCTGTAACTCCATCCCCGGTATCTCTCACTCTGTACAGACACTACACTGTAACTCTGTAAATCCCTCCCATGTATCTCTTACTCAGTACAGACACTACCCTGTACCTCCATCCCATGTATCTCTCACTCTGTACAGACACTACACTGTAACTCTGTAACTCCCTCCCGGGTATCACTCACTCTGCACAGACACTACCCTGTAACTCTGTAACTCCCTCCCATGTATCTCTCACTCTGTACAGACACTACCCTGTAACTCTGTAACTCCCTCCCCGGTATCTCTCACTTCTGTACAGACACTACCCTGTAACTCTGTAACTCCCTCCCGGGTATCTCTCACTCTGCACAGACACTACCCTGTAACTCTGTAACTCCCTCCCATGTATCTCTCACTCTGTACAGGCACGACAGTGTAACTCTGTAACTCCCTCCCATGTATCTCTTACTCAGTACAGACACTACCCTGTAACTCTGTAACTCCCTCCCGAGTATCTCTCACTCTGTACAGACACTACACTGTAACTCTGTAACTCCCTCCCATTTATCTCTTACTCAGTACAGACACTACCCTGTAACTCTGTAACTCCCTCCCCGGTATCTCTCACTCTGCACAGACACTACTCTGTAACTCTGTAACACCCTC
>NW_025147218.1:0-1321 GCF_004010195.1 Chiloscyllium plagiosum | reverse complement strand
AGTGAAATATTTTGATGTGAAAAAATAGTTCAAGTTTTGTGAGTTTTTTTGTGTAAACAAGAAAAAGAATTTACAGCTGTTTGCTCTTTCCTTTTTCAGTAAGAGTAAATTTTGAATTGTTGAAAGTTGTACAGTAGTGGAAGGAAGGGAATTTGGCTGCAACTGAATAGTCACATTGAATAACACTTTTTTCTGATTTCTTAATGTTGCAAAAAATTCTGATTGTCTTTTTATTATAAGAACAAATACTTTAAACATATTGAATAGTTTTATTTATTTTAATGAATTTACAATATCACACGATTATGTCTACATGTCTTTCATTTAATTATCATGATATTATTTTTTATGTATGACCATTTGTGCTTTGTACCGTTATTATTGTGAATTACTATTTCATTGTTAGTCCATTACACACAGAATCAGGCAAATTATCGCAATGAATCTTGTTTAGTTTTCGTTCGAATAACCACAGTGAGGATGTGACAATACTCCCACCATTCCTTGATGAGAACATAATGAAGGGCCTTGTGGAGCTCTGGTAATGTCTCTACTACAAGACGATGAGGCGTGGATTGAATTCCCACCTTCAGCAGACATGTGTCAGAGCAGCCAAGAATGTTGGTTCAAAAATATCGAAGCGGAGACTGAATTGTTTTTCAATCCAACATTGGATTTGCTTCTACCTGTTGTTCATTTCCATAATCACAGAACTCTGCGATTTATTATCTTCAGGTCACTAACAACACTATGTATCTCATTATAGTATCTGAAAATTTTAAATTTGATAACATTGTAGTTTTTAAAACTAAAACTATCTAAATCATGATTTTTTTGTTAGCACCAGGGTCCCAGATTCGATTCCAGCCTCGGGCGACTGTCTGTGACGAGTTTGCACATTCTCCCCGTGTCTGTGTGGGTTTCGTCTGGGCATTCCGCCTTCCTCCCACAGTCCAAAGATGTGTAGGTTAGGTGAATTGGCCATGCTAAATTGCCCGTAGTGAAAGGTGCACGAGTGAAAGGGAAATGGGTTATTCGTCGGAGGGTCGCTATGGACTTGTTGGGCCAAAGGGCCTGTTTTCCCACTGTAGGGAAGTAAAAAAAAAATCCAATTATGATCCATATGGTGAGCAATAGCATTTTACTGCCAACCAGCTCAGGAATGTTCACATATAATATATTCTCTGAATTCAATCCTGAAAAGAGTTTCAATAAACATTTAACACATAAACAATATGCATTTCAGAAAATCACGTACATCAGTCCCTTTTCTGTACTATGCAAGATAAAAAAAACTGATTTCTCCTTCAGTAAATGAAAC
>NW_025147217.1:0-1321 GCF_004010195.1 Chiloscyllium plagiosum | reverse complement strand
GTTTGACCTACAAAGAATGAAACCTGAAAGCAACAACACTCCCAGATTCTATGGATTACCTGAACTGCACAAACCAGACATCCCACTCAGACCCATAATATCACTACCAGGGACACCATCACACAAACTTGATAAAGAGCTACAACAACGAGAACTCGAGCTATAAATCTTCTCACAAACTTTGATGTTCTGTTTATATTTTTGAATTAAAGAATCTGCATTTGTTTTGGCTTTCGTAAAGGACATGTCGGTGTTGAGCACTTTGAGCGTGTAACCAGCAAGGTAAGTAATGGGGAATCAGAGGATGTGGCTTCTCTAGATTTCGAGAAGTCATTTGATAATTGCCACATAAAATACTGAGCAAAAAATTTCGATCCCAGGTGTTAGGGGTGGGGTATTCATTTGCAAAGAGGATTTATGGCTTGCAAGAAAATGAAGCATTGCAATAAATCATTCCTTCTCTTGATCGCGAATTGTAACTCGTGGGTGCCATACGGTTAACTTCATGTACCTCTACTATTTACAATCGAGAGAAATGTCATGCAAACAGAGACACAGTATGACACTGCAAAGTTCACGGATGATCATTAAACAGGTGAAAAAGCAGGCGGCAGGAGATTAACAGTTAACAGATCAATATTTTTAGCCCAGGAGAATTTGGCCAGAATGTCGCAGATGAATAAAGTGTGAGGTTTTCTAATTTGAAAGCAAAAATAAAAGAGAACATTTTCATTTCACTGTGAAGCATATTCAACGTGCGTCAATGCAAAGGAGTCTGCGTGTTCTTGTTCAAGAAGTGCAGAATGTTGGCATGCAGAATATAATAACAGAGGCAAATGGAATCCTGACATTTATTGCAGAATGATTGGATATGAAAGTAAAGACGTGTTGTTACATTTATATAAGGTGTTGGTGAGACCAAACCTAGTGCAGTGTGTTCAGTTTTAGTCACCTAATGTATAATTATGTGCTACTGGAAAATCAGAAGAGGTTGACGAGTTTATTATCCGGTGCAGAAAGGACGGTCGCATGCATAGCAGTTGAAGTACTTGGACGTCTTCTCATCGGAGTTCAGAAGAATGAGAGGGGAACTAATTGAAGTACATAACGTTATAATGTGGCTTAATAAGGTGAACTTTGTTCAGATGCTCCACCTTGTGTGTCGTAATGAATAAAATGTCATGCGTGGAGAGTGAGAGTGTTAAAAATTAACACGTGGAGAGTCTACTTTTATCAGTGACTTGCATATTTGCCTACCTCTCCGTCTATGTGCCTGCATATGTATCTGTCCCTTTATCTCACTACCTCTCCATCACTTGAT
>NW_025147216.1:0-1321 GCF_004010195.1 Chiloscyllium plagiosum | reverse complement strand
AAAGATTTAAAAGGGACCTAAGGGTCAATTCTTTTGCACAGAGGGTGGTGTGTATAGGGAATGAGCAGCCAGAGGATATGGTATAGGCAGGTAAAATTAAACATTTAAAAGACATTTGGACAGGTACATGAATAGTAAAGTTTGAAAGGGATATGGGCCAAATGTTGGCAAGTGGGACTAATTAGTTCAGGATATCTGGGTCTCTTTCTATGCTGTATGACTCTAACATGACAGAATGGTGGCTTAGTGGTTAGTTAGCACTGCTGCCTCACAGCAGTGTTCGATTCTAGCCTTGGGCAACTGCCTGCGTGGAGTTTAGATGTTCTCCCTGTGTCTGCTTGGGTTTCCTCTGGGTGCTCCAGTTTCCTCCCAAAGTCCAAAGATGCAAAAGTGAGGTGAATTGGATACGCTAAATTGCCCCATAGTGTGTAGGGATATGCAGGCTAGGTGGGTTAGCCATGTTAAATGTGCGGTAGAAGGATAAAGAGGGGGGGGGGGTTGGGGTTGGGACTTGATGTTATGTTCTTTCGAGGATTGGTGCAGACTTGATGGGTTGAATGGCCTCTTTCCATACTGTAGGGATTTTATGATCCTAGTCCTTGGTGGGTGGGATTTCCACCCCGGGTCTTTCTTCCTGGGGAAAACTTCCCAGTTAAGTGCAGGATTAGCACTTAACTGCACATGACTTCCCCATAAAGGAGACGATACATGACCGTCATGGTTCCCCTGTACTTACTGCAACACCTCCAGTATCCATGTTTAATTGTGACTTATATTTGACAGAAAACAGCCTTTTGCCAGGGAAACAATTTTAATAAGATTGGAAATAACACTATCTCCAATATGATAACTATTAATTAAATGATTAGTCAGCAAAGTCTTGAAAATAGTAAGTTCTCTCTTCAATCATCTGATGACAATTTGGACAATTCTTGCATTTATTAATGTGTCTACCAAACCTGAAAAGAAATGTATGTTCCTGTGGGGCACTATCTCATTTGGCCAGCATTCTGTCTCAGAAGAGCACAGCAGGGATTTAAAAGTTCGATATGATGTTCTTGTTAAGCAAAGGATACCAAATTTTTGGTGTAAAATTAATAGAAATGTCAAGAATATTTATATTTTTAAAAATAATGTCGAAATTATGTCTTTCCAAAGACATAATAGGGAGAGAGAACAGTTAAATGTGTGGCTACAGGGATGGTGCAGGAGGGAGGGATTCCGGTATTTGGATAACTGGGGTTCTTTCTGGGGAAGGTGGGACCTCTATAAACATGATGGTCTGCACGTGAACCTGAGGGGCACCAGTATCCTTGGTGGG
>NW_025147215.1:0-1321 GCF_004010195.1 Chiloscyllium plagiosum | reverse complement strand
ACTAGTTACAGCGTTGCAACCTGAAAATAAACATTTATCTCTACTCTCTATTTCCTGTTAGCGACAGCTGCCCCGTTCCTGTGTAGCACCTAAGGTCGGTTGAATGGTCTCCTCCTGGCCTGTGTAATATACTCAACGAGCTGCATTACATCATTCTCTATTCCTGTGTAACTCCTTCGAGGGGCAGAATGGCCTTCTCCCGTCTCATTGTAACGATCCTGCCTGACTGAAAGGGGTGGTCCCCTACCTTGTAACAGCATCGAGGGGTGGATTGAGCGAAAACACATGGGATAGGTGCAGCAGTATAACTCTGTAACAGCCTCGAGGGGTGGGTTGAGAGAACAACACAAGGGGTAGGGGCAGCTGTATATCTCTGTAACAGCCTCGAGGGGTGGATTGAGAGAACAACACAAGCGGTAGGGGCAGCAGCATATCTCTGTGATAACCTGGGGTGATTGAAAGAACAACACAAGCTGTAGGGGCAGCAGTATATGTCTGTGACAACCTGGGGTGATTGAAAGAACAACACAAGCTGTAGGGGTAGCAGTATATGTCTGTAAGAGCCTCGGGAATGATTGAGAAAACAACACATGGGGTAGGGGCAGCAGTATATCTCTGTGACAGCCTGGAGTGGTGGATTGAGGGAACAACACATGGGGTAGGGGGAGCAGTACATCTCTGTAACAACCTCGAGTGTGGATTGAGGGCATAGCGCATGTGGTAGGGGCAGCAGTTGGTCATTCAGCTGCACCATTCAGAATACTCATAACTGATCCGATTGTATCTGACCATCCGTCTCCTGTCTGTTACCAATAAACGTTGACTCTCCTGTCCAGCAAAGATCAGTCAAGCTCAGAGTTGAATATCTTCAATAACCGAGTCTTCACTGCTCCCTGAAGATGAGGACACCACAGATAGCACAACACTAAAGTGAAATGAACATCCTTATTTCATTGTGGGACCCGCTATTTTAAACAGTGTTAACGCCACATCAAATCACCATTCTTTTCAGACATAAGGACAAAATACTTAGGAATAAAGATAAGGCATTCTGTCCTTCAAACCTGTCCCACATTCCCACTGACACTTCCTAATCAAACCTGCATCAAACCCAGCCTCTGCTGCTGTCTCAGAACGAGAATACCTGATAGCATAATACCACAAGAGCATTAAAGCAAGGAGCAGAATGAGGCCATTCAATATTGTCTTATATGTACCTCAAGCTCATTCTTCTGCCTTCTCCTTAGAATCCTTGATATCCTTACTAATCTAAAGCATATCGATTTGCGTCTTAATGACACTCGTTTCTGTTCCTCTGTGA
>NW_025147214.1:0-1321 GCF_004010195.1 Chiloscyllium plagiosum | reverse complement strand
TAAATTAGTATTTCTCTGGTTGGTGTTCACTGAGTAGTGGTGTCCCTCTGGGATCGCTGTTGGGACGCAATTCTTCACAATGTATATCTTTGTTACAGAGTTGAGCCCATGTGTCGTGTGTCAAAGTTTGCGGATGACACTAAGGTGTGTGGTAGGGAAAAGTGTGCAGAGGACTGCGAAACTTTCAAAGGGACATAGATAGATGGAGTACAATATTCATTACTGTGAAACCATCCGTCTTGGTCGGAATAGCAGTATAAAGGATCATTATTTGAATGTTAGGAGAAAACCTGGAGCATGCTTCTGTGCGCAGGGACGTGGGCCACCGTGTGCATGAATCACATACTTTTGCTTTGAAGGTGCAATCTGTAATTAAGAAGGTAAATGGAAATTTCTCGTACATTGCTGAACAGATTGTGTTTAAAAGCAGGGAAGTCAGGTTGCAGCTGTATACGATGCTGATGAGGGGGCAGATGGACTACTGCATGAAAGTTTGGTCTCCTTACTGAGAAAGGAAATACTGGCACGAGCGTAGATGCAGAGGTGGTTCACTCGGTTGATTCCATAGTTGTGGGACTTGGCTTGTGAGGAGAGACTGAGTAGACTGGAATTATATATTGACTCGAAATTAGAAGAATGACGGGACGATCTTATAGAAACATATATAATTATGAAGGGAATACATAAGGCAGAAATAGGAGAAGTATCCACTGGCACATGAAACAGACACAAGAGAGCACGACCTCAAAATTGGGGGAGGAGATATCGGAAATTTGAGAAGGAACTTCTTGACGAAGAAAGTTGTCAATCTGTGAAATTCCCTGTCCACTGAAGTAATTGAGGCTTTGTTACAGAATGTTATTGAAGCCAAGGTCGACTTTGTTTTTTCAAAAGTAAAATAACTTATAGTTGTGTTGAGAGTACGTTTATATAGAGCTGAGGCCATGAAAACATCAGTCATGATCTTGTTGAATGAACGAGCGGACTTGAAGAACCAGATGGCCGACTCCTGCTCCTATTTCTTATAAGAACAAAGAAAGAACAAAGAGAATTTACAGTCCAGGAACAGGTCCTTCGGCCCTCCAAGTCTGTGCCAATCCAAATCTACTGTCTAAACCTCTCACCTAATTCATACCAATCTGTATCCCTCTGCAACCCATCTACTCATGCATCTGTCCAGACGCATCTTAAATGAATCTATTGTGTGTGCTTTTACTACCTTATCTGGGAACGCGTTCCAGGCACCGACCAATCTCTGAGCGAAGTTCTTGATGCGCGAATCCCCCTGAAACAATTCTCGTCTCGCCTTGAACTCATGACC
>NW_025147213.1:0-1321 GCF_004010195.1 Chiloscyllium plagiosum | reverse complement strand
TCGGAACCGTATAGACTCTCAGAAGTATACCCCTGCTTTTATATTCAACTGCCGTTGCGATAATTGCAGTCATTGTATTTGCTTTCTTAAGTATTGATTCAATCTGCAAGTTCACGTTGTGAGTAACCTGCATTAAAACTCCTAAGTGTCTTTGTACTTCAGACTTCTGAATTTTTCCCAATTGCGAAAATAATTGTTGCCTGTATTCTTCCTGCCAAAGTGCAGCTGCCCATATCTTCCAAATGCTTCTGCAGTTTTCCCACCTCCTCATGTTACCTGTATCTCTACCTATTCTTATCATCTGCAAATTTAGCCAGCGTGATAGTAGTTTCTTCAACTGAACTGTTGATGTTTAAAGTGAAAAGTTCTGATGTCAACACTGGGTCTTGTGGAATACCTTTCGTTCTGAGCTACCATCCTGAGAAAGCGTTTTATCCCCACTCTCGTCTGTACTGGCAGACGGCCAAGCTTCTATACGTGTGAACACTTTGCCACTAATACCTTGGTCCTTTATCCTACTCAGTAATCTGCTGCGCAGCACCTTGTGAAAGTCCTTCAGAATGTCCAAGTAGATAACATGCATTCGCTATCTTTGATTGAATCTATTTGTTACCTCCCCAAATAAATCTAGCAATTTGGTCATGCATGACCTCCACTTGATGAAATCATGATGAACTTTACCCTATTTTTACCAGAAAATTCCAAACATTCAAAAATCTCATCCATCACAATGGATTCCAAGAACTTACACAGAATAGAGGTTTGGCGAATCCGTCCATAATTTTCTGCCTTATTTGTTTGTTTCCTTGTTAAAATGGGTTGTCACATTATCAATGTTGAGTCCTCTGGATCCATCCATGATTCTGTAAGTATTGAAAGAATACCACGATTTTGTCCATTATATGTTCAGCTTTCTCATTTAGAATTCTGGCATCTAGTGCATCTGGTCCAGGTGATTTATCCACGTTCAGGCAATTCAGTTTTTCTAGCTCCTTCTCCATGGTGATGGCCATTGTACTCAACTCTGCCACGTCACTCCCTTCAATGTTTGAAATAAAACTCGTGTTTTCCACCATTCAGATTGAGACAAAGTAATTATTGAATTCCTCGGCCATTCTCATGTTCACCACTACTATCTCTCTACCTTTATCTTCCAGCGGTCGAAAATCAATTTTGCCTCTCTTTTGCACATTGTATATCGAAAAGATTTCTTATATTATATTATGGTCTATCTTGCCTCATATTTAATCTTCTCACTCATTTTTTCTTTGTTTCCCTCTACTGGTCTTTGTAAACTTCCCAATCCTCTGGTTTCCCGCTG
>NW_025147212.1:0-1321 GCF_004010195.1 Chiloscyllium plagiosum | reverse complement strand
CCTTCTTTTTATACAATTGGTGAGATATCAGTACTATTTAATATCGGATTGGTCCTGTGATGTTAGAACTATCAGTCTGAAATTTCTCGGATTCAGGAAACTAAGGGTCTGGTTCAAATTGATTGCCTAAATTCAAAAGCCTGTCGTCTTGGTAAAAAACTGCTTATTTTCCTACTAACTGTACGGCCTTTTGATACACATTTCAATTCGGGTGCTTTCTGTGTACGTTCAAATTTTCAGGCCACTGCTCACCGACATCCATTCTAAATCTCTAACAACAGAAAATGCACATAATCTACAAAAGCGTACATGCAACACTTTCATGCCAGCATTGTGCAAACACCAAATTCTAACTTCCTGCCTCACAATTCACTAGTTATCTTTTCAGTTTCACAACATTTGGACCTGCATTTGATTGCAGCAGAGTACAGTTTGAACATTGAACACACAAGCTTACAAAGAGATACTGGATCATTTCTAGTCCTTACTGTGTGACAATGCAAACTTGTTAAACTCTCAGACCGAATGGAGTCTTGTGGCCAGTGAAGTCCGTGTTAGTGGCGAATATTTAACAGAGAGATGAACTGTTCAAAATGGTCAGTGACTTCTTCCCGTCACAGTCCTTACCATTTTGATCACTGACCAATGTAAGTATTTCTGTCAATAGTGCCATCCACCAGGCGTTTGGGCTGCTTTTCTGTTCGTGTTCTGAGTTTAGTCTGCAGCTGAATCTCCACAATAAAAGTCGAGTTACTGAGGGCTCATGTGGTGCAATGGAAGAGTTGTTTCTTTGTTTCAGGAAATCCAGGTTCATCTCCGAAATTTCTTCATCATACCTGGGAAGCACGAAACCAACTTTAAAATAAGGGCAGTGTTTTCATGAAAATTAAGATTGACTGCACTTTCATATCCATAGATTCATGGAGTCCTGCAGCACGGAGACAGGCCCTTTCACCCAAAATGATCAATGCCGACTAAAACGTCACCCATACGAACCCCATTTCCCTGCACTTGGCCATACCCTTCTAAACCTTTCCGATCGATTGTATTTGTCCAAATGCATTTTGAATGTTGCTCGTGTACTCGCCTGAACCAATTTCGCTAGCTGGTAATTTCATATGCAGACCAGCCTCTGCATAAAATAAATGATCTTCGTGTTCCCTTTTATTCATTCCCATCGAATCTTTAACTGATGCCCTCTTGTCCTTGATTCCCCAACACCGTGAAAAACTGTCCTTGTCTCTCATGATCTAATCCAATCCGATGAGATCCTCCTCAGTCTCCTATACTATGAAGAAAATGTTCTATCTTGTCCAATCTC
>NW_025147211.1:0-1321 GCF_004010195.1 Chiloscyllium plagiosum | reverse complement strand
ATTGTTGGCTCCATTTTGTCTTGACAAATGGCCACGTAGTCAAGGACAATTAGTGATGGACAACAAATGCTGCCCTTGCCAGTGATGCTTGCATCCCGAGAAACAACAGCATTAAAGGTGAAATAAACCAAGGAACGGTGGGTGCTAGAGATTGAAAATAAAATTCTCCAGCGTCTAAACGTGTTGGAGAATCTCGCAGGTATGGCAGCCTCTGTCAGGAGAAATGCAGATAACGTTTTGAGTCCAGTGACCCTGTTTCACAACTGAAAGCAAACTGTGAAATAATATTGTTTATCCTGGTATCATGGATGGTTGGGTTGGAGAGAGAGAGGTGGGGGCCAGGTTTAAATTGAATGGATGGAGAAATGGCCGAAAAAGAGAGGAAAAGAAATGGAAAGTGAGCAAAGGGATTACTGATGATGAACTGAAAGGAAAACAAAATGGCAAGTTATCCTCACATTTCCCCATTTTCCCATATTCCTGAATTTCGCCTCCATTTATATTTGTCCCTGATTAAAGTGAATTAGGTTCCCTGTATCTCTCTTCTCTGAGTGTGATGATCAAATCCATTAGCAATATTGGTGCTGCCCTGATAGTTGCTGAGATATAGAGAAAGGTAATGTTACATTGTCAACTGATTCTGTGGAGAGAGATACAGTTACTGCGGGAGTGTGCAGAGATGCAACGGCCTTCTCAACCAGAAAGAGAAACTCAGGAGTGGAAATAGTTTTCAACACTGAGCGCGTTCACGTTCCATGTGGGGAATTGACTTGTTCCTGTCATTGGAAAATCAGTGGAGTTTCTGTGGATGCCTATCTCGGGTTTGTATTGTCAGCTGCGGGGTCTGATGACCCCACTCTATACACTGCATTTACAGAGTGCCTGGGTCCATGGTAAACAAATGGAGATGCGGCTCCACAGAAAGGAAGCTCTTTGAATAGGGAGGTGCAGGACAGTACATTATCTCTCCTGGGATTTCCCGGGACATTTGTCTAAGCT
Source organism: Chiloscyllium plagiosum (assembly GCF_004010195.1). NCBI lineage: Eukaryota > Metazoa > Chordata > Chondrichthyes > Orectolobiformes > Hemiscylliidae > Chiloscyllium > Chiloscyllium plagiosum. Next base: position 322 of record NW_025147211.1, on the reverse strand, counting down.
GGACCAGGTATCAGGAATGAAACCAGTTTGTTTCAAAATTGAGGTGGTCACTGAGCTGTGCCCCCTCCTTCAGTGTACTGTGCAGCCTCACACACCAGTGACAGGACTGTGCCGATGCTCATCATGAATTAAACTGGGTTAATTCTGGAAATTTCCAGGCAGGAGTGAGTAACATATCCATCACCACCGGAGTTCAGTCTTCCGATATATTCACTGGCTGACAGAAACCATCTCTTCGCTGAGAACAATATGTTGTGTCCATCTCCCTGAGGAAGATACAGAACGAAATTTCTAAAAATACAAGGGAACAGAGTGACTGGTG
>NW_025147210.1:0-1321 GCF_004010195.1 Chiloscyllium plagiosum | reverse complement strand
ATGGGAGATTTTAATTTTCCCAACATTGACTGGAATACACTTATGTCAGAATTCTGGATGGGGCAGAATTTTTAAGAAGCATCCAGGAGAGTTTTCTGGAGCAATATGTCAACAGCCCGACGAGGGAAGGGGCCATATTGGACCTGGTGTTGGGGAATGAGCCAGGCCAGGTGGGAGAAGTTACATTGTGGGGGGTTTCTTTGAGAATAGTGACCACAATTCTGTAAGTTTTAGAATACTGGTAGACAAAGATGAGAGTGGTCCTAAGGGAAGATTACTAAACTGGGCAAGGCCAATTATATCAAAATTAGGCAGAAGCTGGGAAATGGGGATTGGACACAGCTATTTGAAGAGAAGCCCACATTTGATAGAGAAGTTACATTGTGGGGGGTTTCTTTGAGAATAGTGACCACAATTCTGTTAGTTTTAGAGTACTGGTAGACAAAGATGAGAGGGTCCTAAGGGAAGATAACTAAACTGGGCAAGGCCAATTATATCTAAATTAGGCAGAATCTGGGAAATGGGGATTGGACACAGCTATTTGAAGAGAAGCCCACATTTGATATGCGGGAGGCTTTCAAAGATAGGTTAAAGATAGTGCAAGATAGGCATGTCCCGTTGAAAGCAAAGGATAGGAAAGGCAAGATTCGTGAACCGTGGATGACAGGAGAAATCGTATGACTAGCCAAGATGAAAAGGGAAGTGTATATAAAGTCCAGGCAGCTAAGAACAGAACGGGCCCTGGAGGAATATCGGGAGACTAGGACCATTCTTAAAAGAGGAATCGAGTGGGATAAAAGAGGTCATGAAATAGCTATAGTGAGCAGAAATAAGCAGAATCCCAAAGCCTTTGATTCTTATATAAGAAGCAAGCGGTAACTAGGGAAAGGATTGGTCCACTAAAGGATCATGAAGGAAGGCTGTGCGTCGAACCTGAGAGAATGGATGAGATTGTGAATGATTACTTTGCATCAGTTTTCACTGAAGAGGGGGACATGATGAATGTTGAGATCAGAGACAGACGTTTGGTTACTCTGGATCACGTTGACATAAATAAGGAAGATCTGTTGGGTACGCTAAAGGTTATTAAGGTGGACAAATTCCCAGGACCGGATTGGATCTATCCTAGGTTGCTGAGGGAGGCAAGAGAAGAAATAGCTGGGGCCCTGACAGCTATCTCTGTAGCATCCTTAAATAAAAGTGAGGTGCCGGAGGACTGGAGCATTGCTCATATTGTCCCCTGTACAAGAAGGGATATTCCGGGTAACTACAGACCAATGACCCTGATGTCAGTGGTGGGAAAGTTGCTGGAGAAGCTACT
>NW_025147209.1:0-1320 GCF_004010195.1 Chiloscyllium plagiosum | reverse complement strand
ATTCTCAGCTCCAAGAATGATACTCTGAGCTACACGAATGACTCTCTGAACAATAAGGATGGCACTATGAGCTACAAGGATCACAGTCTGAGCTACAAGGATGGCATTCTGAGCTACTAGGATGACCTTCTCAGCTCTAAGGATGACACTCTGAGCTACAATTATGACACTCTGGGCTACCAAGATGACATTCTCAGCTCTAAGGATGACACTCTGAGCTACAATGATGACAATCTGAGCTACTCGGATGACATTCTCAGCTCTAAGTGTGACACTCTCAGCTACAACGATGACACTCTGAGCTCCAAAAATGACTCTCTGAACAATAAGAATGGCACTATGATGACAATCTGAGCTACTCGGATGACATTCTCAGCTCTAAGGGTGACACTCTCAGCTACAAGGATCACACTCTGAGCTACAAGGATGGCATTCTGAGCTACAAAGATGACACTCTGACCGACAAGGATGACACTCTCAGCTCCAAGGGTGACATTCTGAGCTAGATGGATGACACTCTCAACTACAAGGATGACACTCGGAGCTACAAGAATGACAGTCTCAGCTACAAGGATGATATTCTGATCTACAATGATGACACAATCAGCTCTGATGATGATAGTCTGAGCTACAAGGATGACTCTCTGAGCTACAGGATGGCACTATGAGCTACAAGGATGACAGTCTCACCTCCAAGGATGACACTCTCAGCTCCAAGGATGAAACTCTGTGTTACAAGGATGACACTCTCAGCTCCAAGGATGACATTCTGAGATACAAGGATAACATTCTGAGCTACAAGGATCCCACTCTGAGGTCCAAGAATAACACTCTGACCGACTAGGATGTCACTCTCAGCTCCAAGGGTGACATTCTGAGCTAGATGGATGACACTCTCAACTACAAGGATGACACTATCAAATACAAGAATTGCATTCTGAGCTACAAGGATGACACTGATCTACAAGAATGATACACTCAGCTCCGAGGATGATACTCTGAGCTACGAGTATGACTCTTTGAGCTACAGGATGGCACTATGAGCCACAAGGATGACACTCTGAGCGAGAAGGATGACACTCTGAGCTACAAGAATGACTCTCTGAGCATAAAGGATGGCACTATGAGCTACAAGGATCACACTCTGAGCTACAAGGATGGCATTCTGAGCTACAAGGATGACACTCTGAGCTACAAGGATGACACTCTGATCTACAAGGATGACACTCTGACTGACAAGGATGACACTCTGACTGACAAGGATGACACTCTGAGCTACAAAGATGTCACTCTCAGCTCCAAGGATGACAATCTGAGGTA
>NW_025147208.1:0-1320 GCF_004010195.1 Chiloscyllium plagiosum | reverse complement strand
CCGTGTGTTCCTCAGATAGTACTCTCTTAATACCTCGGAAAGTGCTCCCTCAATATCTCAAAAAGTGTTCCCTCAGTACCTCAGATAGGGCTCCCACAATACCACCGAAAGTGCTCCCTCTGTACCTCAGAAAGTGCTCCCTCAATACCTCAGATACTGCTTCCTCAAAACACAGAAAGTGCTCCCTCAAGACCTCACTTAGTACTCCCTCAATACCTCAGATAGTGCTTCCTCATGACATCAGATTGTGTTCCCTCAATTCCTAAGATAGTGCTTCCTCAGTACATCAGAAAGTGCTCCCTCAGTACCTCAGGAAGTGCTCTCTCAATGCCTCTGAAAGTGCTCCATCAATGCCTCAGAAATTGCTCCCTCAATACCTCAGATATTTCTCCCTCAATATGTCAGAAAGTGCTCCCTCAGATTGTTCCCCCTCAATAACTCAGATAGTGCTCCCTCAGTACCTCAGACAGTGCTCCCTCAGTACCTCAAACAGTGCTCCCTCAATACCTCAGATAGTGCTTCCTCAGTACCTCACATATTGCTTCCTCAGTACCTCACATAGTTCTCCCTGAGTTCCTCAGATAGTACTCCCTTAATACCTCAGAAAGTGCTCCCTCAATACTTCAGATAGTGCTTCCTCAGTACATCAGATAGTGCTCCCTCAATAACTCAGACAGTGCTCCCTCCGTACCTCAGATAGTGCTGCGTCAGTGCCTCAGATAGTGCTCCCTCAGTCCCTCAGAAAGTGCTTCCTTAGTACCTCAGAAAGTGCTCCCTCAATATCTCAGATAGTGCTTCCTCAATATATCAGATAGTACTCCCTCAATACCTCAGATAGTGCTCCCTTAGTACCTCAGAAAGTGCTCCCTCATTACCTCAGAAAGCTCTCCCTAAGTACCACAGAAAGTGCTCAATCAATGCCTCTGAAAATGTTCCCTCAATACCTCAGAAATTGCTCCATCAATACCTCAGATATTTCTCCCTCAATACCTCAGAATGTGCTCCTCAATACGTCAGATCGTTATCCCTCAATATCTCAGATAGTTCTCCCTCAATACCTCAGAAAGTGCTCCCTCAATACCTCAGAATGTGCTCCCACAATACCTTAGAATGTGCTCCCTCAATAGCTCAGATATTACTCCCTCAGTACATCAGATAATGTGCTCTCAATACCTCAGACAGTTCTCCCTCAGTACCTCAGTTAGTGCTCCCTCAGTACCTCAGACAGTGCTCCCTCAGTACCTCAGATAGTGTTTCCACAGTACATCTGATAGTGCTCCCTCAGTCCCTCAGATAGTTCTCCCTGAATGCCTCAGATAG
>NW_025147207.1:0-1320 GCF_004010195.1 Chiloscyllium plagiosum | reverse complement strand
CACCCAAACCCTGTAGCAGTGCAGCCAGCCCAGAGACACACTGCCTGTCATCACCCAAACTCTGCAGCGGTGGAGCCAGGCCACCAATGCACTGCCTGTTATCACCCAAACTCTGCAGCAGTGCAGCCAGACCAATGATGCACTGCCTGTTATCACCCAAACTCTGCAGCAGTGCAACCCAACCACCAATGCACTGCCCGTTATCACCCAAACTCTGCAGCAGTGCAGCCAGGCCACCAATGCACTGCCTATTATCATCCCAAACTCTGCAGCAATGCAGCCAGACCCGCGATGCACTGCCTGTTATCACCCAAACTCTGCAGCAGTGCAGCGAGGCCACCAATGCACTGCCTATTATCACCCAATCTCTGCAGGAGTGCAGCCAGACCACCAATGCACTGCCTGTTATCACCCCAACCCTGCAGCAGTGCTGCCGGACCAGTGATGCAGTGCCTGTTATCACCCAAACTCTGCTGCAGTGCAGCCTGACCACCAATGCACTGCCTGTTATCGCCCAAACTCTGCAGCAGTGCAGCCAGACCACCAATGCACTGCCTGTTATCACCCAAACCCTGTAGCAGTGCAGCCAGACCAATGATGCACTGCGTGTTATCACCCAAACTCTGCAGCAGTGAAGCCAGACAGTGATGCACTGCCTGTTATCACCCAAACCCTGTAGCAGTGCAGCCAGACCAATGATGCACTGCGTGTTATCACCCAAACTCAGCAGCAGTGAAGCCAGACCAGTGATGTACTGCCTGTTATCACCTAAACTCTGCAACAGAGCAGCCAGACAGTGATGCACTCCCTGTTATCACCCAATCTCTGCAGCAGTGCAGCCAGACCAGCGATGCAAGGTATGTTATCACCCAAACACTGCAACAGTACAGCCAGTTCCCCAATGCACTGCCTGTTATCACCCAGACTCTGCAGCAGTGCAGCCCGACCACCAATGCACTGCCTGTTATCACCCAAACCCTGCAGCAGTGCAGCCAGGCCACCAATGCACTGCCTGTTATCACCCAAACTCTGCAGCAGTGCAGCCAGCCTATAAAATGCACTGCCTGTTATCACCCAAACCCTGCAGCAGTGCTGCCGGACCAGTGATGCAGTGCCTGTTATCACCCAAACTCTGCTGCAGTGCAGCCTGACCACAAATGCACTGCCTGTTATCGCCCAAACTCTGCAGCAGTGCAGCCAGACCACCAATGCACTGCCTGTTATCACCCAAACCCAGTAGCAGTGCAGCCAGCCCAGCGACACACTGCCTGTCATCACCCAAACTCGGCAGCAGTGCAGCCAGACCACCAATGCACTGCC
>NW_025147206.1:0-1320 GCF_004010195.1 Chiloscyllium plagiosum | reverse complement strand
GAAGTCAAACTCTCAATTTTTGGAAGGATTTTTCTTAAACCTGATTGAACATTTAAATCTTAGTGCATAATCTTTGCTTTTTCAAACAAAATGTGTACGAAACATCCCACATCTTGGTAAAGGTTCAGTTCAGTCTGATACATAGAGCCAAAGGTCAAACAAACATCACACTTTCCATTCACTTCTACAAAGGGCTGACATCACATTTCTTCAGAATTTAAAGTAGTTTATAAATTGTTTGTAAAATCATTGTCACGTCAAAGAACTGGACAATAAATGTCATTGTATACAATAAGAGTGAAGCCCGTGACAGCAGATTTAGCTTTGGAGGGCAGTGAATGCGCTTTCTAAATTCTGGGAGCCCTTTGGGAGACTGCTCCCAGATGGTGATAGTGAGCATGTCCGGAATATACTGTTTATATTTGGGAATCCTTGAGAGACAATCTGCGGTTTCAATAGTATTTGGCTTCCGTTGTTGGTGTACAGTAAGCAATTCATAAAGTTACTTATGTATTGTTGTTGACTACCCGAACGGTTTTCAAATCTTCCAGGTTGTCTTCAATAGTGTGAGTGCATCGATTGTAAATATTTGGAATATTCCAGAACTGCCCAGTGCTTGGCAAATTCAGGGGGGACAAAAAAATCACATTGAGTAATTTGAAATTAACAATCCAAGAGGACTTAACCACTGAAGTATTCAAATCAAATAATTAAATGGAATGCTCACATTTAAAATACCTGTTATCCATAAGAATGGATGGACTGACAGAATTGGGACCAAATTCCTAGCTGGGGCGTGTGAAATGTGCTTTGATAAAGTCACCTGCATTTACCAACAATAATTTGGCAAGCTCGGAAATTTAAGAAACAATACAAGTCTCATTGCTGCTCCAGTCGGGTCCCAAGATCTGTGCAAAAATAACAATGTTCAGGTTTATTGCATACACTCTGAAACACGTGTTCCTTCTACAGATCCTGCAAGTTTCCCCAATGAGCATAGTCAATCCAAATGATGTTGCTAACTTTGGCCAACTCATTTCTTTACAAGCCTCTATAACCTGAAGAATGACCACAAGCAATTACTCCCCATATGTGGGAACATTACCGACGAGGATTATTTCCTTCAGAATTGACTTCCATATATTCAGTGCCCAGAAAAAATAAAAAGCTTGTGATCTTTAATAGAGCAATGAGTCGGGGGGGCGGGGGGTAAAACGCTAAACTTTTCTTGCTGAACAATCAAGCTGCCTAAATTTTTAAAATGAACACTTCTTAATAGTTCACTCGATCCTAACGAAATATATTGTGCAAAACAAATCA
>NW_025147205.1:0-1320 GCF_004010195.1 Chiloscyllium plagiosum | reverse complement strand
TCCTTGGTTTTGCCAGCATTGAGAGTTAGGTTGCTCTCAGTGCACCATTTTTCCAGGTCTTCCACCTCCCATCTATAGTCTGTTTCATCGCCATCTGAGATTCGACCGAATATGGTAGTATCATCAGCAAACTTGTAAATGGCATTAGTCTGGTATTTGGTGACGCAGTCATGGGTATACAATGAGTACAGTAGGGGGTTGAGTACATACCCCTGCAGGGCTCCAGTGTTGAGTGTTAGTGAGGATGAAATATTATCCTCAATCTTCACTGGTTGTGGCCTGTGGTTCAGGAAACTGAGGATCCAGTTGCAGAGAGTGGGGCTTAGTCCGAGATTACTATGTTTAGTAATCAGTTTCAAGGGGATAATAGTGTTGAAGGCTGAACTGTAGTCAATGAGTAGGATTCTTACGTAGCTGTTCTTGGTGTCAAGATGTTCGAGGGAGGAGTGAAGGGCAAGTGATATTGCATCTGACATGGATCTGTTGGTCCGATAGGCAAATTAGAGTGGGTCAAGAGTAGTGGGGAGGCTGGAGTTGATTAATGCCATGACCAGCCTTTCAAAGCACTTCATGACCACCGCAGTTAGGGCCACTGGGTGGTAATCATTAAAACATGCTGCATGAGCCTTCTTAGGCACAGAGATGATGTTGGCCCTCTTGAAACAGGCAGTGACAGTGACCTGCTGCAGGGAGAGGTTGAAGATGTCCGAGAAGACCTCTCTGCCAGTTGATCTGCGCATGCTCTGGTTGCACGACCTGGTACTCTGTCTGGTCCCACTGCTTTCCTTGAATTCACATGAAGGAAAACTGATCCGACCTCTGATGCAGTGACTGTTGGGATAGGTTCGTCAGGACTTGTCGGAATAGGTGTTACCTCTCCGCCAAAATTCTGCTCAAAGTGAGAATAGAAGGCATTAAGATGATCTGGGAGGGATGTGTCGTAGTCTGCTATCTTGCGTTGTCTCTTTTTAGAACCTGTGATGTCATTCAGTCCTTGCTATAGTTGCCGGGTGTATGTCTGGGTCTCTAGCTTGGATCGGTATTAGTCCTTCGCTGTCTTAATGCCTCTGCGAAGGTCATACTTGGATTCCTTACATTTGAGAGGGTCTCATGCCTGGCTTTTAGCAGGTTCTGTATGTCCTGATTCATCCAGGTTTTCCTGTTGGGGATCACCCAGATTGAATTCCTGGGTATGCAGTCCTCCACACACTTGTTGATAAAGTCTGTGACGGTGGTGGCGTACTCATCCAAGGTACCTGCAGACTGTTTGAACATGGCCCAATCAGCATTCCAGACAGTACAGGAGTTGATCCTCTGCCT
>NW_025147204.1:0-1320 GCF_004010195.1 Chiloscyllium plagiosum | reverse complement strand
CAACAACAACAGTAAGGTACCCTACTCTCTTTCACTCCTTAATTGCTAACTTGTTTTGAATGAACTTGTCGGAGCTCTTTGAATTATGCTTAACCTTATCTGCCAAGACTATCTTGTATCCCCCTCTTTGATTTCCTAACCTCCCTCTCAAGGATACCCTTACTATGTGCATACTGGTCAAGAGATGCATTTTACCCCAGTTGCCTGTGTCTAATATATTATTTATTTGTACTTGCAAATAAAACATTGACTTTGCTGCTCCTCTGAAGCTGTGCTTTTCCAGTTTCATTTTTATCAACGCTGACTGTCCTTACTAAAAACTTTACATTTATCCATGTTATATTGCTTTTTGCCCATTGACTCCATCTCAACACCATCACAATAGCTCTTTCACAGCTCACCATCCAACCCAGTTTTGTGTCAATCTGTCAATCTGGAGATATTGCATTTAGTTTCCTCTTCTAAATCATTGTGACTATGCTGTGAAGAGCAGGATTCTAGTCACAATTCTTCCCATGACCACTATGCATTGCCTGCCATCGAAAAAAATGATCAATTTCTTCCCTTTGTGTTTTCTTTCAGACAATCAGTTTTTTAAAAAATCCATCTCAACACTATGTTCTTTATTTTGTTTTATGTGGGATTTTGTCAAAATAAAATCCACATGAAACCATCTGCTTATCACCTGTACTATGGCAGATTTGCCAAGCTGAGAACATAATGATACAGGAACAGGCCCTTTGAATCCATGCTGATATTATTTAATCCCAATCTTTGTTTCCCCAGACACTGCAATTATGTACTTATTTTTCACCTCTGGAGGCTTAGTGGCCTATAATTCCCAGATTATCTCTAACTTGCTTTTCAAATAGATTGATTACAATAGCTAACCCACAATCTGTGGAAAATATCGCAATGACTATGGAATCTTGCAACATAACCATTCACTATTTCTGAGACCACTATGTTAAATACTCTGGAATGTTGATGACCTGGCTCTGCTGTTTCCCAGCTTCAATCATATCCATTGTCCAAACACATTTTTCCAAACAATGCTGATTTATTTCAGTTTTTCCCTCTCACTGAACTTTGTGTTCCCCAACATTCCTGGTGCATTATTTGTGTCATCTTTTGTGAACAGAGAACAACAGTTACGTATTTGGGTGGATAGTCATTTTTGCTTCCTATTATGGACTGCTTAAGTGATCATAAATGACCTATCTTTGTGATCACCAATCCACGTTTTGTTTTTCGATTTCCCCTTTACACATTTATCAGTACATTAACAGTCTGTTTCTTTTTCAAAACATCTGCAAGCTT
>NW_025147203.1:0-1320 GCF_004010195.1 Chiloscyllium plagiosum | reverse complement strand
TCAGGCTGTTCTTTCTGTGATTGTGTCTATATCAGGCTGTTTTTTCTGTGGTTGTGACTATGTCAGGCTGTTGTTTCTGTATTGTGACTATGTCAGGCTGTTGCTTCTGTGATTGTGACTCTGTCAGGCTGTTATTTATTTGATTGTGACTATGTCAGGCTGTTTCAGTGATTGTGACAATGTCAGGCAGTTGCTTCTGTGATTGTGACTATGTCAGGCTGATGTTTCTCTGTTTGTGACTATATCAGGCTGTTGTTTCTGTTATTGTGACTATGTTAGGGTTGTTGTTTATCTGATTGTTCCGATGTCTGTGTTGTTGGTTCTGTGATTGTGACTATATCAGGCTGTTGTTTGTGTGATTGTGCCTTTGTCAGGCTGTTGTTTCTGTGATTGTGTCTATGTCAGGCTATTGATTCTCTGTTTGTGACTATGTCAGACTGTTATTTATGTGATTGTCAATAAGTAATTGTTGTTGTTTCTCAGATTGTGCCTATGTCTGGGTTGTTGTTTCTCTGATTGTGCCTATGTCAGGGTTGTTGTGTCTGTGATTGTGAATATGTCAGGCTGTTGTTTGTGTGATTGTGACGATGACAGGCTGTTGTTTCTGCGATTGTGACTATTTCAGGCTGTTGTTTCTGTGATTGTGATTGTGTCAGGGTTGTTGTTTCTGTGATTGCGACTATGTTAGGCAGTTGTGTGTCCGATTGTGACTATGTCAGGCTGTTGCTTCTGTGATTGTGACTATGTCAGGCTGTTTTTTCTTTGATTGTGACTGTGTCAGGCTGTTGTTTCTCTGTTTGTGAGTATGTCAGGCTGTTGTCTCTGTGATTTTGATTGTGACAGGTTTGTTGTTTCTGTGATTGTGACTATGTCAGACAGTTGTGTCTGTGATTGTCATTATGACAGACTGTTGTATTGGTGATTGTGACTATGTCAGGCTGTTTTTTATTTGATTGTGGCTATGTCAGGCTGTTGTCTCTGTGATTGTGACTGTGTCAGGGTTGTTGTTTCTGTGAATGTGAATATGTCAGGCTGTTGATTCTGTGATTGTGACTATGTCAGTGTCGATGTTTCTGTGATTGTGACTATGTCAGGCTGTTGTCTCTTCGATTGTGGCTATGTCAGGCTGTTGTTTCTGTGATTGTAACTATGTCAGGGTTGTTGTTTCTGTGATTGTGATTATTTCAGGCTGTTGTGTCTATGATTGTGACTTTGACAGTCTGTTGTTTTTGTGATTGTGAGTACGTCAGGTTTGTTTTTCTATGATTGTGACTATGGCAGGCTGTCGTTTCTGTGATTGTGACTATGTCAGGTTGTTGT
>NW_025147202.1:0-1320 GCF_004010195.1 Chiloscyllium plagiosum | reverse complement strand
GACTTGATGTGCTTTTCCAGGGCCACACGTTTCAACCCAAATAAGTTCACTGGCTACAAGAATATGTCAACCGCTCGGAATTGAAGAGTAATAACTCACTTCAAGATTTCTGAATTCTTGCGCACCGTCTATAAGATATAAGTTGAATGTGTGTGCGACTTCGTTTCTCCGACTGCAGATTCAAACTATATTCACTGACACTAATGAGCAGCAATGCCTGCCATCTACACAGTTTTCTGTAGAAATTTGCCAAGGCTCCTTACAGAGTATGTCTGTAACCACGATCATCAAGAAGGACAAATGCAACAGATATATGTTCAAATTCAATTCCAAGCAATCTACCATACAGATTTGGAAATATATTGGTGTTCCTTCTGCGTCACTGTTTCGAGTTCCCTCCCTCATGGCATTGTACGTCTACCTACGTCACATAGATGGCAGCGGTTCAATGTGGCAGCTCACCCCCAACTGTTCAAGGGCAACAACGGACGGGCTAACCACTTTACATGAATATATTAAAATGAAAAAGCATTATCCAAACGTGCCCAACACTGGGCATTGAGTTTTTGTTTTTAGCTCAGGCTGTTTCGGACGAATCAGTACCTTTCCTATTGTGAACAGCTGAAGGGATTTGCTGTTTGAAACAATCTGTCAGTCTTTCAGAGGTCTGGCCTACATACCAAGCATCATACAGACACTGATATTCACATACCACATTATTGAGCTGTGGGATAGTTAGAGGCAATTGAAAATATATTCACATCTGACTACAGAAGTTTTGCACACAAAGTATTATTGTTGCCATGAAAATGATTTTGTGTGAATACTAGCACACAATATTAATACGAGGGAATATAACTACATTTTCAAAGTTCTTGTACTAAATAATAGTTTGATTTTGGATGCGGTAACGCGACTCATCATTTCAAAGTCCCTCACTGTTAGTTGTGCACTGTTTTCATCATACTGTTTTTAGAAAAGTGAACTGAATAAATGGGTTGACTTTGTGCTCCTTGGAAAATCGAAAAGTATGTATTGTCAAAGAATGTTGAACCTTCGGTAAAGACCAATATTCTTAATCTTCAGATAAATGCTGAAAATAGTTACATAGAAAATTCCAGCTCAAAACACATGCGAGGATGTTGGGCTGGGATCATTTTGGCCATCAATGGAGCTGCACAATTCAGGTTGGATACTGACATTATGGAGCTGTCATGCACTGAATATGGTTTATGAGCGATTCAATGTATGCCGCCGTGTACTGCAGGAGACCATTGTATTTATACGTCCTTTATTCAGGATCGGATCCAAGATGCAGAA
>NW_025147201.1:0-1320 GCF_004010195.1 Chiloscyllium plagiosum | reverse complement strand
CGATTTCACTGCTCCTCGGATGTTGCCTGAACTACTGTGCTTTTACAGCACCACAGTATTCCAGAATCTAGTTTCCAGCATCTGCAGGAATTATTTTTAACTTTGAGCGCATTGTATACCCTGTCCGAGATATTCTTGATCCTGGCACCGTGGAGGCAACAAGCCATTCGCGCGGTCCCCTGCAGAATGTTTGTATCTCTGAATTTAGTGGTTCCTATCACAACCAATCGCTTGGAACCTGACATTCTACGTTTCATTAAAGACTGACTTGTTGACAGAAACTTGACTGCTGGTGCTACATTCATCTGAGATCCATCTCATGTACATCCCAAGCAGCATACGTGTTTGAGATGGGAATAGCCACAGAAACTTCAGAATTACCTGCCTCTTCTTCCTAACTTTAATGCACATAACCCATCTACATGAATGTATCTGCGGATTTTCTCCCTTCCTATAATTGCTATGCTCCTGTAAATTCTTCACTGCCTCTAACTGCCGTTCCAGCTGATCAAAATAACCTTATTGAATTCAAAACCAAACACTCTTACTGCCAACATACTCAACAGTAGCACGGAAACTCTCCCTCACCCCTCACATCGAAGAGGAAGCGCACATTACTCTCCTAAAGGCAATCTTTGCACCTGAACAATCTTTCGGTGCAAGAAATAGCACAGTCTAACTGCTCCAATAAAGCACTTCTCCAGGCAAATTCAGTATCAATATTTTGCATTTTTAAAATTGATCAAGAGGCAGAACTCAATAAACACATCAATACAAAGAACCGACTCTATTCACTATTGCAGACTTCCAAAAAAAGGGCAGTAAGGTTCCACTTAAAATATTTTAAAAACTAAGCACTTAGCTGCTCCTGTCCTGCGATCTCTCTCTCGCAGGTTCCTTCAAGTTCATCTTGGAATTAACTGTTGCTTAATTTTTCATAGACACACTTCGATGTCCAAAGATACTTCCCTGAAACAGCTGTGTAAAGCAGTTGTGTCGGTTTCTTTCTCCTTTAATACGTTGAGCACGAAGTTATTGCCATTGCCTCTCTGCCTTTTTTTTTTAAAAGTGTCATTTTTATTCTAATCCTTCTTTTCCCCAAAATTTCCAAAACAACGCAACAGCTTAGAAAACAGTAATTGCTGCTCCTGGAATTTGAGGAAATGACCTCTAATACCTAAATACCTAAACAAAAGAAGTATTAGATCATACAGCAACATTTTTTCTGGTCCTCTGTCTCAGATTACATGGATCATAAGAAAAATAAACAATGGAAGGAACTGATACCTGGATCAAGCCGGGAGAACTGAATGGAAACAA
>NW_025147200.1:0-1320 GCF_004010195.1 Chiloscyllium plagiosum | reverse complement strand
AGTGACTGAAACCCAGTGACCAGCAAGGCTAACAGCCTGGTGAAGTGACGGAGACCCACTGACCAGTAAAGCTAGTTACCGGCGAATTGACAGGGACCCACTGACCAGCAAGGCTAGATGCCTGGTGAAGGGTCTAAGACCCACTGACCAGCAAGGCTAGCTGCCTGGTGAAGTGATGGAGACCCACTGACTAGTAAGGATAGCTAGCATTGAAGTGACTGAGACCCACTACCAGCAAGACTAGCTGCCTGGTGAAGTGATGGAGACCCATTGACCAGCAAGGCTAGCTTCCTTGGTGAAGAGACGGAGACCCACTGACCAGCAAATCTTGCTACCGTTGAAGTGATGGAGACCCACAGACCCGCAAGGCTAGCTGCCTGTTGAGGTGATGGAGACCCACTGACCAGCAAGGCTAGCTACCTGGTAAGTGACTGAGACCCACTGACCAGCAAGGCTAGCTGCCTGGTGGGGACTGAGACCCACTGACCAGCAAGGCTAGCTGCCTGGTGAAGTGACGGAGACCCACTGACTAGCAAGGCTAGTGCCTGGTGAAGTGACTGAGTCCCACTGACTAGCAAGGCTAGCTGCCTGGTGAAATGACTGAGACCCACTGACTAGCAAGTCTAGCTGCCTGGTGAAATGACTGAGAAGCACTGATCAGCAAGGCTAGCTGCCTGGTAAAGTGACAGGGACCCACTGACCAGCAAGGCTAGCTGCCTGATGAAGTGGCGAAAACCCACTGACCAGCAAGGCCAGCTGCCTGGTGGTGACTCAGAAACACTGACCATCAATGCTGGCTGCCTGGTGAGGTGACTGAGACCCACAGACCAGCAAGGCTAGCTGCCTGGTAAAGTGACGGAGACCCACAGACCAGCAAGGCTAGCTGCCTGGTGAAATGACTGAGAGCTGCTGACCAGCAAGGCTAGCTGCCTGGTGAAGTGATGGAGCCCCACTGACAACCAGTGCTAGCTGCCGGTGCAGTGACTGAGACACACGGACCAGCAAGGCTAGCTACCGGTGAAGTGACGGAGACCCACAGACCAGCAAGACTAGCTGTTTAGTGAAGTGACTGAGAAGCACTGACCAGCAAGGCTAGCTGCCAGTGAAGTGACGGAGACCCACTGACCAGCCAGGCTAGCTGCCTAGTGAAGTGATGGAGAGCTACTGCCCAACAAGGCCAGCTGCCAGGTCAATCGACAGGGACCCACTGACCAGCAAGGCTAGATGCCTGGCGAAGTGACTGAGACCCACTGACCAGCAAGGCTAGCTGCCTGGTGAAGTGACTGAGACCCACTGACTAGCAAGGCTAGCTGCATGGTG
>NW_025147199.1:0-1320 GCF_004010195.1 Chiloscyllium plagiosum | reverse complement strand
ATTGAATGGTGGAGTGGACTCGATGGGCCAAATTGCCTTACTTCCACTCCTATGTCTTATGGTCTTATAGTCTTAGAATATACCACCATCTTCTCGCTTCTGTGTCACACTAATTCTATCTTTGTTATTACAGCCACCTCCCACTAAGGCTCCTGCTCTACCACTCTCACTATTGCATTTAACATTTTCCCTCACTTGCTCTCAGTCACCAAATCCTATACACGACTAACCCCTATATGGACCCTGCCTGCTTATGCACTCATTTGGAATTTCTCACCATATAAAGTGGTCTTTTTCAGGATGGCAGCCGATTCTTGATGAGTATGGGGATCAAAGGTTACGAGGAGAAGGCAGTAGAATTGTGCCTGCACCACCTTGTTAAATGAGTATCATTAAGTAGTACCAATCTCCAGCTTTTTTTCCCATATGTTGTAAGTAGCATGGTGACTCACTGCCGTCTCACAGCGCCAAGAACCTGGATTCAATTCCACCCTCAGGCGACTGGCTGTTTCGAGTTTGCACATTCTCCCCGTGTGTGTGGCCATGCTAAGTTGCCCATAGTATCCACGGATGTGCAGGCTAGGTGATTAGTCATGTTAAACGTGGGTTTACAAGAATAGGCCAGGGGTCTGGGTCTGGGTGAAATGCTCTTTGGAGGGTTGGTGTTGACTCGAGGGGCTGAATGGCCTGCTTCCACACTGCAGGGATTCTATGATTTGAACCTTATTTTCACCCAACCATCCAATGCCCTCTTGAATGTGTCACTTTAACCTGCATCCTGGCAAGGTTCCAGGGAATGCAGTCCATACCCTAACTACTCACTAAAACCTTGTTAAAGGCAAGGCTTCTGAACTAACCTTGCTACAGTGCTGCAGAAGCTGAGTTCAGTGGTATTTAAATTACAAGTGCAGCTGGCAATATAATAAAACTGACTGAACAGTTAAATTTGACAGAAAACAAGTGAGCCATACACGGCTGGAAGCAGGAAGTCAAAAAAGCTAGAACTTAAAGAGATAATAACAATGCTTCACAAGTCAATGGAACATCAGGGCAATTCCAGGACTCAAGAGTGGGGGTTGGAGGGAGCAGAGGGGCTGTGAGGGTGGAAGATCTAACAGTTATGATGATGAATCAGAACCCCAAAGTATTTATTGACACTATTTGAATACAATTATTGCTATTATACCATATTGTTTACTTTTAATTTAAAATGGTTGCTTTTTAAAAGAAGGACTGAACCACAGCAGTGTCATGGCATAGAAGAGGTCCATTCAGCCCATCATGCACTTTTCTGTCTCTCATAAGAACTGCGTCGATACT
>NW_025147198.1:0-1320 GCF_004010195.1 Chiloscyllium plagiosum | reverse complement strand
TTTTGAGACGTTTCGAAAGCAATTTTGTTTTTTTATTTTCAGTTTAGGCAGTTATACCTACACATAATACAACAGATGTAATCTCAGCAATGCCCTTAAGATCATACCCAACACCCCTTGCACGAAACAGGATCACGACATTTACCTTCCAAATCACTTGTTCCATCTTCAGATTATTTAATTTAATGTGATTCATGTACTAAGACACACAAATCCCTCTGTACAACTGAGTTCTGCATTCTCCTTGCATCTAAATAAATTTCTGCTGTTTCGTCTTTTCCCGAAAACGGAAAATTTCCATCACATATATATTGTACTGTGTTTTTTTTTTGCTGAAGCTTTGTGCACAGCCATCCTCTGTCTGTATGCCATTGCTTGTTGCTGTGCCCTCCCCAGTCTGTGTCCCATTGCAGACCTTCTGCACTCCCACTGTCTGCATCCCATTGCAGAAGCACTGCCCTCCTCCGTCTGTGTCCCATTGCAGAAACACTGCCCTCCTCCGTCTGTATCACATTGCAGATGCTCTGCCTCCCCGTCTGTATCCAATAGCAGATGCTCTGCCCTCACCCATCAGTATCCCATTGCAGATGCTCTGCCCTTCCCCTGTCTGTAACACATTGCAGACGCTCTGCCCTCCTCCTGTCCGTAACCCATTGCAGACGCTCCACCCTCCCCCTGTCTGTATCCCATTGCAGATGCTCTGACCTCCTCCTGTCCATATTCCATTGCAGACTCTCTGCCCTCCCCGTCTGTATACGATTGCAGACTCTCTGCCCTCCCCTGTCTGTAACTCATTGCAGACACTCTGCCCTCCCCCTGTCTATATCCCATTGCAGACGCTTTGCCTTCCCCTAGATGTATCCCATTGCAGACACTCTGCCCTTCTCCTGTCTGTATCCCACTGCAGACGCTATGCCTCCCCGTCTGTATCCCACTGCAGACGCTATGCCTCCCCGACTGTATCCCACTGCAGACCCTCTGCCCTCCCCGTCTGTATCCCACTGCGGACGCTCTGCCCTCACCCATCAGTATCCCATTGCCGGCATGCATCCCTTCCCCAGCCTGTCTCCCTTTCAGAGGCTCTGCCCTTCCCCTGTCTGTATCCCATTGTAGATGCACTGGCCTCACTCTGCCCTCCGCTGTCTGTATCCCATTGCAGACGCTTTGCCCTCCCGTATCTGTATCCCACTACAGACAGTCTTCCCTCCACTGTCTGTATCCCATTGCAGATGCTCTGCCCTCTCCCGTCCATATCCCATTGCAGACGTTCTGCCCTCCTTCGACTGCATACCATTGCAGATGATCTGTCCTCTCCCAGTC
>NW_025147197.1:0-1320 GCF_004010195.1 Chiloscyllium plagiosum | reverse complement strand
GGCCCTCCTCCTGTTCCTGTGGGACAGGTTGGAGAAGGGGCTGAATGGCCTCCCATTGCTGTGGGACACGCTGGAGAAAGGGCTGAATGGCCCCATGTTCTGTGGGACAGGCTAGGGAAGAAAGGCTGAATAGGCCTCCTCCTGATGCTGTGGGACAGGCTGGAGAAGGGGCTGAATGGCCTCCTGTTGCTGTGGGACAGTCTGGGGAAGGGGCTGAATGGCCTCCTGTTGCTGTGGGACAGACTGGGGAAGGGGCTGAATGTGCCCCCTCCTGTTACTGAATCCCAGCCCACTGCACCCCACCAACCCCCACCCCCAGACCTACCTTCCTGCTTTTGTGACAATCATCTCAGTCCCGAGTTGGTTGAACTCGTCCCAGAGACCTTTCATCTCCAGCTGGACTGTCACTCCTGCCACTTTGGGGCTTTTCCTCGTCACTCTGCCCCCAGCAGGGACGCGCTCGGGCTCCCGTGTGGGCCCGAAACCTCCGGCCTGCTCCCGCAGTGCAAGTGAGCAGGCCTCATAGTCCTGGTAGGCCTCAGAGCCTAGCAAGAGGTGAAAGCCTGCTGAGGAGTTCATGGCAGGTCTGAGATCGCTGAATAGGCCAAGATCGCTGAGTAGGCCTGAGCTCACTGAGTAGGCCGAGATCACTGAGTAGGTCTGAGATTGTTGAGTAGGCCGAGATCAGTGAGTAGGTCTGAGATTGCTGAGCAGGCAGAGATCGCTGAGTAGGCTGAGATCGCTGAGTAGGCCTGAGATTGCTGAGTAGGCCTGAGATCACTGATTAGGCCGAGATCGCTGAGTAGGCCTGAGATCACTGAGTAGGCCTGAGATCGCTGAGTAGGCCTGAGATCACTGAGTAGGCCTGAGATCGCTGAAGAGGGTGTTTCTCCAGCCAGTCGGTCACGGGGAGCGCTTGCCGTTAATTCCTGCACACCCCTGTGCTTTTCTCCAGCTTGTTCCTTCCTGTTTCCTGTGGAGAAACGTTGGACAGAAACACTTTAGAAGGCTCAAGGTGAGGGTGAGGCCTACTGTCTGGGTAAAGATTTCCCTCTGGCGTCCATCCCTCGCTGGATGAAGCGGGGAGGGGGTTGGGGGAGAGCACAGTGACATCATCCACCTGGGATTCACAGCTAGCGGGGGTGCCATTCTCCTCACACAGGAAGATCCCACTGTTAGAGAGGGTGGCAGTTACAACCGTTCGCAATCACAGGGAAATGGAGCCAACAGCAGATGTCAAAATTCTAACCACTGCTCCTTGACAGTCAATGGTGTCACCATCACTGAATCCGCTCCGAGTGTCCACACCCTGGGGGGGGG
>NW_025147196.1:0-1320 GCF_004010195.1 Chiloscyllium plagiosum | reverse complement strand
TCAACCCCGACTCAAAATCCTCATTCCTGATGAGTGGCTTATGATCGCTTCTCCTGCTCCTCGGAGGCTGCCTGACCGTCTGTGCTTTTAAAGCACTACATTCACGCCACTGCAAAGATGGATGAGCTCGTCTTGGCCTCTTTATCTGAGAGCGGAGAAAGATGAGAGAGAAATTGATTAATGTGCACAGAAAGGGATTAGGTATGTGTGACAGTAATAAACTTCTTATGGAAAGGGTTAATAACCAGGGATATCGATGAAAAGCTAGAGAGAGAATGGTCAGAGAAGATTTAGGAAGAATGTTTACATCCTGAGAGTGTTGTTTGTTTGGAACTCACTGTTTGAACGTGTGGTAAAGCTTAGGGTCATCAAAACACTTCAGGAGTATTTAGCTGAACACTTGAGGAGCTAGAGCATGCACGGATAAGGCCCGGGTACTGGAAAGTAGGGCGAGAATAAACCGAAGTTTGATGAAAGACTTGAACACCGTAACTTTGTGTGCAGTAAAATTGAGGTTAGCGCAGCTCTGTAGCCCAATGAACGACGTGTTGGACCTTTACTGCATTGTTAAGATTGCGATTCAAAGTTTGTGGGTTTGATTCCCACCAGAATCGGAGTGTAGTTCAGATTTCAGCTGAATCAATGATTGTTCTGCTGACTCATCATCATTTCCCATCGTCTGGAGTTCTCGTCCCTGCTACTGACCAGAGAGGACTCCTCACCTTCTTGGTGGTGAGTTTTGATGGAATCGTATCATTTAACACATGATCAGCCAACAATCCCATTGCATAAGCTCACTACCTCTAAACACATTTTGCTCCCACAGTTGCACAGAATGTTTCGGTTTATTCAGTGTCTTTTTCCCTTTGGGCGATAGGTTGATGTGGATGGGCTGGGAAAAGACTTTGACTTGTTCGGTCAGCCATAATTATATCAAATGGCGGGGTAGTGCTGGTGGGGAAATGGCCCCCTCCTTTTCCTCCCTGTCTGTGCTGTTTCTGACAGAGGGTTTTAAACAATAACATGATGAGGACACTGTGAACCTACACCACGGAAAAGCAAGGACCTCCCCTTTATCCCACTGCTCTCACAGCTGGAATACGCAGCTCCTGTTGCAGCTTTAGATCAGAGAGTGGAGGATTCTTCCAGGCGCTCTGTCAGACTACATGCTCCTTCACACAGGCTTCCCACTGGACACATGGAGCAAGCAAGCGTGTGGATGTTGGGGATTCAGCGACAGGTTTTCCCTTTTCCTGGCTAGAGTTCTGACCACGGTAATAAACATGAATATCGGGCATTATCTATCTCACTGTGGATTCT
>NW_025147195.1:0-1320 GCF_004010195.1 Chiloscyllium plagiosum | reverse complement strand
CTCTTTCCCTTATGGTTCTCCATTTAACATCCTATATTTTCTCAGTTTATCTTACTGTTTCAACAATTCAAACAATCTCGCTCCTGATTACCAATCTGAGAGAATGCCATAATTTTGTTAATTTATATGCCGTGCAGCTGTAGGACACAGTGACCAAGTGGAAAGGCATTGGTCACGTGAACCAAGTAGCAGTAGCGGGCTGGTGCAATCTGGCCATTCGATCGCAGTCATATTCAAAACATTTAACATAGTCTTGAGCCAAATCATATTCGTAGAAAATAAGAAAAAAGGCGAAAGAACCGCCGATGTTGAAAATCAAACAAAAACAGAGTTTGCTGGAAACGTTCAGAAAGTCTGGCAGCATCTGTGGAGGGACGGACCCAGTGGATCTGAAACGTTAACGTGATTCACCTGCACAGATGCTGCCAGCTCTGCTGAGGTTTTACACAATTTCTGTTTATGTTTGAGATTGGCAGATGTTGTAGCACGTTATGAGAACAGTGCTTTCTGGAGGCAAACAGACAGCACGGACCTGGTAGTGTGAAATGAAACCGCAATAATAAATGATTCGAAAGTGTGATGCTGGAAAAGCACAGCAGCTCAGGCAGCATCCGAGGAGCAGGAGAATGGACGTTTCAGGCGTAAGCCCTTCATCAGGAATGATGCTTGTGAGTCGGTGTGAGGCACACTGTTGAAGCCAGGCTCCAACTCGCAGACAACTCTTCCTACTGCCCCCGATAACAGCCTCACCTCCCATCATCTCCCAGACAATCGCAATCTCATCACCTCTTGGGAATCTCCCATCCACAGTCTCCAACCTCATTTTACATTAACTCCACACTCCCCATTTCTACCTCGTTCCTTAGTTCTGTTGTCTCAGACTGCGCCTGTCCGACCCGACTCATCTCTTCCTATCTCAACACCTTCCTGTCTCCCCAGTCCAGGAAATCCCCACCTACGTTCGTGACACCACCTATGCACTTCATCTCCTTCAAGACGTTTGTTTCCCTGACCCACAATGCGTCATCTTAACCTTGGACGTCCAGTCCCTGTACACATCCATCTGCCATGACGAAAGTCTCCATACCCTCTGTTTCTTCGTCTCACCCCATCCCAACTAGTACCCTTCCACTGACACCCTGCTCCACCTGGCTGAACTAGTCCTCAACCTCAGAAACTTCTCCTTCCAATCCTCCTACTTCCTCCAAGCCAAAGGGGTAGTCATGGGCACCCGCATGTGACTTAGCTTTGCCTTCTTCTTTGTCAGATACGTGGAATTGCCCGTCTTCCGCAGTTACACTGGCACCTCTTTCCACCTGT
>NW_025147194.1:0-1320 GCF_004010195.1 Chiloscyllium plagiosum | reverse complement strand
CAACTTTTTCCTCTAACCTGTCTTTTACCTTCCACTCCACAGTACTAGTCCGATTAGACTCCTAATTATGATTTACAAAACAAAACTTCTTTTCTCAAAACCAGGAAGCTTTCGGTTCTTCTCCATATTCCTGTCTTCTTTTCGTCTTGGGGACTCTGCTTCACCAAATACGAATCAATAAAGGTACCTATAGGAGAGCGATATTACAGACAGTCTTTGCACGCTGGTAGCTCGACAGTTCTTCTCCCATTTTTTTCAATTTTCCATGGTCTTGTACCGCCAAACTATTGGATTGTATCATTTGCTGTTAAGATTGTCAATATAATAAATTGAAACTTGTTTGGAGGTGTGTATTTTGGGGTATAATTTAAAATGGTTTGCTGAATTTGTTTCAAGACAATGAGCTAATCGGGTTGTTCGACCAAATGTTACATTATATCTATTGTTCAGAACTCTTGATGCTGTCAGGTTGTTATTGTTGGCTTTTAATTCTCTAAAAGGTACAGTACACCCAGTACACCCACGTGTTCATCACAGAGGTCACACGGAAACCTGAGGAGGGAATCATGACACATTGACTTCCCTAAAGGTCATGAGGCAAGCAGATTGGTTTTTATAACAAATGGTTGCTATTAAACTCCCCAATTTCAACAGACCATTATTCTGTGGCTCTAGATTATGAGTCAATGGCTTGACCACCATAAACCGACTTCCCTTATGTGCAGAGAACAAGTTAAACATTCTCAATAGCAATTATTTAGTCACGGACATGGTTACTAAGAACGTGAAACTGTTGCATCCTGATTTAACAAAGGCACAAACGGTTTATTCAGATATTCCACTGAGACAGAGGACGAGACTGGGATATCATGATGGTGGTATTGGACAGGATTGTTGAGTGGGGAGGACATGGAGATGTAAATCTGTGAAGGAGAAAATGGATTATGGAGTTTGAGAACAGTCTGGTTCCTTCTTGCATATCAATGAGTAATTTATAAATCGTAGTTTGATAGTTATAATATATAAGGAAATGAATTTTTGTGTGGAACTGAAGATATTGACTTGCACTTTACAAAATGTACATACAATGAGCCGAAATTCAGTTAAACCCAGTTTAGTAGACAAATATAATGACTTACCAGGAACACCAACTATCGCGAGGATGGGATAGTAACCACCTTGAATAACACAAAGGATATCCTGTATCCGATATGCTAATGATATCCAAGGCTGGGAAAGCCAGTAAAGACCCCCGGATAAACTCCTGTCCATTGTTGGAACATTCCCGTCTAATGTTCTCAGATTCAGATCCATTGTTGG
>NW_025147193.1:0-1320 GCF_004010195.1 Chiloscyllium plagiosum | reverse complement strand
TTCTGCATCGAAAAGACCCTTGGTTATATTCCAATCTGTAACTCACTCCCAGGTATCTGTTATTCGATATTTAAATCGTCATAAATCGCAGCATTAGGTTCCTACCAGTAAAAGAAAGATGTACCCAGGCATCTGTTATCTCATTTCAAACCATCCTGAACGCATCTACAAAATTCCAGTCTGCAACTCGATCTCGGGTATCTGTTATTATACATATAAACCACCCCAAACACACCGATCGGATTCCAGTCTGTAACTCGCTCCCGGGTATCTGTTATTATACATATAAACCACCCCAAACCCACCGATCGGATTCCAGTCTGTAACTCGATCTCGGGTATCTGTTATTATACATAT
Source organism: Chiloscyllium plagiosum (assembly GCF_004010195.1). Lineage (NCBI taxonomy): Eukaryota > Metazoa > Chordata > Chondrichthyes > Orectolobiformes > Hemiscylliidae > Chiloscyllium > Chiloscyllium plagiosum. Next base: position 963 of record NW_025147193.1, on the reverse strand, counting down.
AAACCACCTCAAACACACCGATCGGATTCCAGTCTGTAACTCACTCCTGGACATTTATTATTCGATATAGCATATTGAATATTTTAGTTAGAATCCATTCTGTAACTTACTTCTAAGTCTATGTTATTTTAAACTACGCTGAACGGGTCGATTAAATTTCAAGCTGTAACTGAATAGTGTGGATCTGTTACTCTACGTATAAACAAGACTGAAACTCTTTATTAAATTCAAGTCTGTAACTCAATCCCAGGTATCTTTAATTCTATAATTAAATCTTCGCGAATCCCTGGATTAGATTCCAGCCTGTAAATCATTCCCAGCTATCTGTTATTGCATGTTTGAACTTTTACCAAACCCCTCGGTTAGATTCCATCCTGCATAACACTTGCAGATATGTCTTATTTGACGTACAAAACACCCGAACCCCTTCGATTACATTCCTGTCAGTAACTCGTTCCCGGGTACCTGATATTCTATATCTAAACAACCCTGAACGCCTCAATTAAACTTCAGTCTGTAACTCACTCCGAGGTATCTGGCAATCTGTATATAAACCAGGTCCAACCCCTCAATTAGAATCCAGTCTGTACCTCACTCCTGGGTATCTGTATATAAACGATCCTGAATCCCACTGTAAGTAATCTAATCTAATCTAATCTAATCTAATCTAATCTAATCTAATATAATATAGTTTCCAGTCTGTAACTCACTCCCACTATCTGTCATTCTACATATAATACAGCACATATCCATGGATTGTTTTTCAGTCTGTGAAGCAGTCCCAGGTCTGTGTCATTCTATGCTTAAACCACCCTGATCCCCTCGATTGGATTCCAGTCTCTAACTCACTCCCAGACCACTATTATTCTATTTGTAAACCACTGTCAACCCTTGACTGGATTCCAGTGGGTAGCTCACTCCCAGATATATGTTATTCTGTACATAAACCAAACTGACCCATCG
>NW_025147192.1:0-1320 GCF_004010195.1 Chiloscyllium plagiosum | reverse complement strand
CGGCTGCCCCTGGAAATATTAAAATTGCTTGATTGTACCCTGTTGGTAATGACCACAGCAAGAGGTACACTGTAGAGAACCTTTACTCATCTTATGAAAACTTTTCCCAGACCAAACCGGTCTAGAGTTTAAAAAAGGTACGGCCACTCAACTCAGTCAAATGTCTTCTCTGCATCTAAAGAAATCATCAATCCCTGCATTGACTGCTGTTGGCATGCTTGAATTATGTTAAGCAGCCTCCTCATGTTATTGGAGGATCTGCGACCCTTTATGAAGCCCGTCTGATCCTCTTTAATAATAGAGGGTAACACAGTCTCCAGCCTTAACGCAAGAGCCTTAGAGAGGATCTTAAAGTCCACATTTAAGAGCGAGATGGGCCTGTATGAAGCACAGTCTTCCCTTTTTTAACGATAAGTGAAATATTGACCTCTCTCAGAGATGGTGGGAGACAAACATGACTGTATGAATCATTAAACATATTCAGCATCGGGCCTGACAGTATACTTATAAATTCCTTATAGAATTCACTGGGAAGTCCATCAGGACCGGGCGCCTTTCCACTCTGAAGCTGCCTCACAGCTTCCTGCACTTGTTGGGTTTAAATGTTTTAGTAGGGTCAGAGGTGGAGGTAAAAGAGGGGGAGGTGTGGCATTGCTTGTCAAAGATAGTATTACAGTGGTGGAAAGGACGATGGATGAAGACTCGCCATCTGAGGTAGTTTGGGCTGAGGTTAGGAATAGGAAAGGTGAGGTCACCCTGTTAGGAGTTTTCTACGGGCCTCCTAATAGTCCTAGAGATGTAGAAGAAATGAATGTGATGATAATTCAGGAGAAGAGTGAAAGTAATAGGGTGATTGTTATGGGGGACTTTAACTTTCCAGATATTGACTGGGAAAGCTATAGCTCGAGTTCGTTAGATGGGTCGGTGTTTGTCCAATGTGAGCAGGAGGGTTTCCTGACACAATATGTAGACAGGCCAACAAGAGGTGAGGCCATACTGGATTTGGTTCTGGGTAATGAACCAGGCCAGGTGTTAGAATTGGAGGTAGGTGAGCACTTTGGGGACAGTGACCACAATTTGGTGACTTTTACTCGAGTGATGGAGAGGGATAAGTGTGCACTGCAGGGCAAGAGTTATAGCTGGGGGAAGGGAAATTATGATGCGGTGAGGCACGACTTAGGATGCGTGCCCTGGAAAAGTAGCCTTCAAGGCAAGGGCGCAATTGATATGTGGAGCTTGTTCAAGGAGGAACTATTGAGTGTCCTTGATAAGTATGTACCTGTCAGACAGGGAGGAAAGGGTCGTATGAGGGAGCCGTGG
>NW_025147191.1:0-1320 GCF_004010195.1 Chiloscyllium plagiosum | reverse complement strand
GCACAGCTTCTCTCACTTAATCAATGGCTCGAGTTCAATGCATTCATTCAAGGAAAGAATTGCATTCAATCAAGCTTTGAAAATAACTTCGATTTTTGTTTGATTGAATCAAGCAACATTCATTAATTAAAAGGAACAAACTCAACTTATTTATTTAGTGAATAAAACTCCATTCATTCATTGAATCAAACTTCAATCATTGACTGAATGAATCAAATGTTATCCATTAATTCAATGAAACAAACTCACTTCTCAATTGACTCAAACTGAACACATTCATTCAATGAAACAAATTGCACCTGTTAATTCAATGACCCGAGCTTCTCTCATTAATCAATGTCTCGAGCTCAAAGCTTCCATCCAATGAAACAATCTGCAAGCATTCATTCATTGAAACAAATTTCAAATTCAATGAGCAGAGCTTCTCCCGTTTAGTCAAAGAATCAAACGCAATTTATTTAATCAATGAAATAAAATTAACTGATTTATTTATTGAAATTAACTGCATTCATTTATTCAATGAATCAAAGTGGACTCATTCATTCAATGAAACAAACTGCATTCATTCAATCATTGAAATAAACTTCAATCTTTGATTGAATGAATCAAACGGCATACATTCATTCAATGAAACAAACTGCACTCATTTCTTTAGTGTGTTCAATGAAACAGACTACACCTGTTAATTCAATGAGCCGAGCTACTCCCATTTCATCAATGTCTCGAGCTCAAAGCTTTCATCCAATGAAGCAATATTCAAGCAATCATTCATAGAAATAAATTGCATGCATTCATTTAATGAAACAGAATGTACCTAAAAATTCAATGAGCAGAGCTTCTCTCATTTAATCAATGTCTCGTGCTCAATTTGTTTCTTTCAAAGACACAAACAGCCTTCATTCAATCATTGAAACAAACTTCAATCTTTGTTCGAATGAATCTAACGTTATTCATTAATTCAATGAAACAAAATTAACTCATTTATTTCGTGAATGCAACTCCATTCATTCATTCATTGAATCAAACTTCAATCAATGATTCAAAGAATCAAACGTAATTCATTAATTCAATGAAACAAACTGCACTCATTTCTTTCGTAAATCAAATTGCACACATTTATTCAATGAAAAAGACTGCACTTGTTAATTCAATGAGTCGAGCTACTCTCATTTAATCTGTCTCGAGCTCAAAGCTTTCATCCAAAGAAACAATCTGCAAGCAATCATTCATTGAAACGAACTGTTGCATGCATTCAATGAGACAGACTGTAACCATTAATTGAATGAACCGAGCTACTCTCATTTCATCAATGTCTCGAGC
>NW_025147190.1:0-1320 GCF_004010195.1 Chiloscyllium plagiosum | reverse complement strand
CACCCTAACCCCCTCAGACCTGCTTTCCTCCTTAAGGTATTCCTCAAAACCTGCTTATTTGGCAATTCTTTTGATCACCTGACCTAATATCTGTGGCCTTACGTCAGAAGTTCTCAATAGTATTTCTGTGGATTTATAAACATGATAAAAAAAACAAACTGTTGTTGATTTGCACATACATTGTCAACTCTTCACTGTCGCTGAGTGAATAATCTAAAACAGCTCTTACCCAACCACATTGTGGGAGCACCTTCAGCACACGAATTGCAGCTGTACAACGAAGTCAAACATCACCTTCTCCACAGGCAATGGGGCTTTGGCACTGCTCAATGGTATCTGTGGAGGGAGAAACACAGTTGATATTTCAGGGAGTGCAAAATGCATTATAGGGAGGGAAAATGGTGCAGAATTTGGATTTTGAAATGTGTGTTTTACAATGTGCACTAAGTTCTATAAAACCTCTCATCCCATACCATGAAAATTTCCTCCTCTTCCTGGTCAATTTGTCTTTCCTTTCCCCTGCCCTTCACCTTCACACATTGCCAATGCCTTGGTCACAACAACACTGTGCTGTCAGTGAAATTTATCATGTGGTTGAGTATTGTCCCGCCCCTCATTCACTCCGATTGGTTGAAGGACCAACTAGCACCTCTAGCCCCCGTTCCCCCACTCTTATTGGTCCTGCGCTGACACCAATAATCCGAGGCCCATTGTGTGCTGGAGCATGCTCAGTGCTTCCTGCTTTTGCTGCTATTCATTCGGTGTGAGAGAGAGGGCTCATCCCTGTTTCTCCTGATGTCAGACAATAACAACAACTACCTGCATTGTATGGAGCCTTTCACACTGACAAATCTCCAAAAATGCTTCACGAATGATGAAAACGTTGATTAAAGAGAACGATTTTTAGATACATCTTTAAGGCAGACAGAGGGGGTTCGGGAGGATATTCCAAAGGTTTGTGTCTACGGCAGCTCCAATCGTGGAGTGATATAGGTGGGTAACAGCTTACAATGGAGACAGTGGCTAACCATAGGTTAACAACGTCATGTCGTAGCCCCCTACCCCACACACCAGTTCTTGTTCTCACAGCCTGCCATTACACACTACCTATGGTTAGCCTTTAACAGTCTCCATTAACAACTAGTCACCCTCCCCCAGCCAGATGGTTATCCTTTATCCAACTGTTCCTCTCACTCTATCCCCACCTATCCTTTACTCCTTTTATCCTCCCCCCACACTATCTTCTGCACATAAACTGACTTTTTCTCTCAGTAATATCTGTCCTGAGGAAGGGACACCGGATCTTAAACTTTAACTCTG
>NW_025147189.1:0-1320 GCF_004010195.1 Chiloscyllium plagiosum | reverse complement strand
GAGAGTCCCAGAGTCTGTGTGTGTGAGTCCCAGAGTGTGTCAGAGAGGGGATACCAGAGTGTGAGAGAGAAAGGGAATCCCAGTGAGTCCCAGAGTGTGTGTGAGAGAGGAAATCCCAGAGAGTCCGCGAGTGTGCGTGAGAGATATGGATTTCCAGAGGGTCCACGAGTGTCTCTGAGAGATAGGGAATTCCAGAATGTGGGTGAGAGATAGGGAATCCCCGAATGTGGGTGAGAGATAGGGAATCCCCGAGTGTGGGTGAGAGATATGGAAACCCCGAGTGTCCGCGAGTGTGGGTGGGAGATAGGGAATCCCCGACTGTCCCCGAGTGTGGGTGAGAGATAGGCAATCTCGCAGTGTGCGTGAGAGATAGGGAATCCCAGAGTGTCCCCGAGTGTGCGTGAGAGTTAGGGATTCCCAGACAGTTCCCGAGTGTGCGTGAGAGATAGGGAATCCCAGAGAGTCCCCGAGTGTGTGCGAGAGATAGGGAATCGAAGAATGTGGGTGAGAGATAGGGAATCCCAGAGAGTCCCCGAGTGTCTCGGAGAGATAGGGATCCCGAGTGTGTGTGAGAGATAGGGAATCCCGGAGTGTCCCCGAGAGTGTGTGAGAGATAGGGAATCCCAGAGTGTCCCCGAGAGTGTGTGAGAGATAGGGAATCCCGGAGTGTCCCCGAGTCTCTGTGTGAGATAGGGAATCACAGAGTGTCCCCGAGTGTGCGTGAGAGTTAGGGATTCCCAGAGAGTTCCCGACTGTGCGTGAGAGATAGGGAATCTCAGAGAGTCCCCGAGTGTGTGTGAGAGATAGGGAATCCCAGAGTGTCCCCGAGTGTGTCAGAGATAGGGAATCCCAGAGTGTCGCGAGTTTGTCAGAGATAGGGAATCCCAGAGAGTCCCCGAGTGTGTGTGAGAGATAGGGAATCCCAGAGTGTCCCCGAGTGTGTGTGAGAGATAGGGAATCCCAGAGTGTCCCCGAGTGTGTCAGAGATAGGGAATCCCAGAGTGTCGCGAGTTTGTCAGAGATAGGGAATCCCAGAGAGTCCCCGAGTGTGTGTGAGAGATAGGGAATCCCAGAGTGTCCCCGAGTGTGTGTGAGAGATAGGGAATCCCAGAGTGTCCCCGACTGTATGCGAGAGATAGGGAATCCCAGAATGTGGGTGAGAGATATGGAATCCCAGAGAGTCCACGAGTGTGCGTGAGAGATAGGGATCCCCGAGTGTGTGTGAGAGATATGGATTTCCAGAGGGTCCCCGAGTGTCTCTGAGAGATCGGAAATCCCAGAGAGTTTCCGAGTGTGCGTGAGAGATAGGGAATCCCCGAG
>NW_025147188.1:0-1320 GCF_004010195.1 Chiloscyllium plagiosum | reverse complement strand
AGACACTCCCTCAGTTTTTAAACTCTGATAAAAATGCAATACCTCAGTATTGAACATTTGACAATGATGCATTCCCACAGTTCTGAACATCATTGCTTCAATATCTCAGATAATGGGAAAAATCGTGCAGTGTAAGTTGAAATTGAAAAACACAGAGGCACGTTGTTGTGTTACAAACATGCAGTTCTATCTTAGGGTCAGTCCGGATTGTCTGAGTTATTGTCAGAGTGTCCGCAATGTGGCAGTGGCCCATTGTCAGAAAATGTTTTCTGAGGGACCGCCACAGTTTTAGAAGGTCAGCCCTCACGCATTGCCTCACTATGAGGGAAAGTTGAGAATGTGCATCAAAATTACATGGTCAGTATTGGGTTTTGCAAGGCCTCATTAGCAGAGGTTCAAAACGACGATGTGCCTTCTTGTCATGCATTCATTCCGAAGCATTCCACTTTGTTATCAGATTATGTCAGAGGCAGTACCTCAATGCATTGTGGTCAGAACTGATGGAGAGTAATATGATTAGAAGGTGAGGGCTGAGGTATTGAACCTCTATCACAGACTGGGATATTTGGGAATGTTTTATTATCGGAGGGACAATACCGACACAGTGCCTTATTATAAGGGTGTCAAGAATTGAAGGAGTTCCACAATAAAAAGCCAGTCCTAAGGTATGCTGCACAGTCAGATGGTCAGTTCTGTGTAAAGTCCTCATTATCAGATGGGTAGGACTGAGGCAGAGCCTCATTGTCAGAAGGTCCGTTCTGAGGCAGTTTCTTATTGTAAGGGGTCAAAATTGAGTGGTTGCCACACGTTTAGAAATGGTGTCTCATTGTCAGACGGTCAGAAATGAGGGATAGCGTTACTAACCGTGGTCAATATGAACTGCTGTCTCAATATAACATGGTCAGAATTGGGCGAGTGCAGAACGATTTTAGGATCAGTAGTAGACGGTTAATACTGACCCATGAGTCTCATTTAAATAGGGTCAAAGTGAGGGATTGTGACAGTGTCAGAGATTCAGATCTGAGGCAGTACCCTTATGAGAGTGTCATTGCTGAGGCACTGGCCATTTTATAAGAATTCAGAATTGAGCGAGTGCTACCAAATTAGAGGATTTTTTTTTCTGCACTATCAGATCTTCAACACGGAGGTTCGTGCTTCGGAGTCAGATGGTTAGATATGTGAGAGTGCGTTACTGTCAGTGGTTAGGTTCTGAGGCAGCGACTAATTGCTGGAGGTTCAGTTCTGAAGGAGTGTCTCAATTGGTAGAGGTTCAATACTGTTGCAGTTCCTCAGGTATTAGAGTTGTGGCCGTGTTTGTAT
>NW_025147187.1:464-1320 GCF_004010195.1 Chiloscyllium plagiosum | reverse complement strand
AACTTCCTCCAACCCCATCCCCTCCCATTTATCACTCAGCCCCAGGCCCACAAGCCACATTCCTGATGAAAAGCTTATGCCCAAAATGTCAATTCTGCTGCTCCTCGGATGCTGCCTAACCTGCTGTGCTTTCCCAGCACCACACTCTTGACACTAAATGAGAAAAGATCAGATCCATTTAATTTCACTTTCTTGATAATTTACATGATATAATCTAATAGATTTACATTTATCTAATCCATTTTAATCAGTTGTGTACAACAGATCTGAATATAATGCATGAACATCTCAGGAAAGAGCATGGGGCAGCACAGTGGCTCAGTGGTTAGCACTGCTGCCTCACAACTCCAGGGAACGGGGTTTACTTCCAACCTCGGGCAACTGTCTATGTAGAGTTTTCACATTCTCTCTGTCACTGCATGGGTTTTCTCCAGGTGCTCCAGTTTCTTCCCACAGTCCAAAGATGTGCAGGTTAGGGTGCATTGGCTGTGCTAAATTTCCCATAGTGCTCAGGTATGTGTAGGTTAGGTGCATTTGTCTGGGGTAAACCTTAGGAACCCTCCAACCGCAAGGGATGAATAGGAACCCTCCAACCACAAGGGATGAATAGGAACCCTCCAACCGCAAGGGATAGACTCGGATTTCACCAGTTTCCTCATTTCCCCTCCCCCCACCTTGTCTCAGTCAACCAACCCAACCACCTTGTGGCTGAACACTTCAACTCCCCCTCCCACTCCCACTCCACCAAGGATATGCAGGTCTTTGGACTCCTCCATCGCCAGACCACAACAACACGACGGTTGGAGGAAGAGCGCCTCATTTTCCGCCTAGGAACCCTCCAACCACAAGGGATGAA
>NW_025147187.1:0-307 GCF_004010195.1 Chiloscyllium plagiosum | reverse complement strand
TCCAGCATCTGCAGACCTCACTTTCTCCTCAAAGATTTCAACCTACTGCGAATCCTCTTACAAGGATGCCTTCCTTGAAGAAGCTCTCTTCCTCCCTCTACAAAGATTTCAGTGAGTCCCTCTCTCACTGCATCCCCCAGGTCATCTCCTCTGCACAGAAGCTCTTCAGCCACATTCTCAAATCGACTCGCTACCACAGCCATATCTCCTTCCTCAGCACCTGCCTTATGAACCGACTGATCCCGCACGGACTCCGGACTACGATCCGACCAACAAACTTGGACCCAACCAGGACAACCAGTACCTA
>NW_025147186.1:0-1320 GCF_004010195.1 Chiloscyllium plagiosum | reverse complement strand
GATGCCATGTGCTGCAGGAACGCTTTACCTTTATAACGCATTCATTGTGGATTGGGTCCAAGGTACAGAATTACAGAGTTTAGGTGGCACGCCAAAAGGGATATACTTGCAAGACATGGTTGTTTACAGGTCATTGTTACAAATGTTGAACTGCACCTGGACCAGCGCCATGTGCTAATCCATTGACCAGTCTGCCCCACACACATCTCCCTGTTGTTCAGGTATGTCTCTAACCAGTCTATTGTGAGGCATTGTGTGAGTAACTGTCCAGCTCAAGATAGGAACCTCTCTGAACAGATTTTGGTCATGACTAGTGTTTTGGAGGTCGTGGTGAGGGCCAGTAAAATTGTGTCTGAGTGTAGATTTTTTTCGCAATGTCATTTCCAACAGCTTTGCTGCCTGCAAGATGGTGTGTTCACTGAAGGGAACACGAATTGGCTGTTTACTACAATCATTGAACTTTAATAGTTACGTGTGCTCTCTGGAAAATCAATGATTACTCACTTCAATTGCTTTCAACTAAAAAAAAATATGTTTGCTTTATTGTAAAATATGTAAGAAATAAAGTGATATTAACTCTTCATTATACAGAATGTAAAAGTGACCTGTTGTATATTTCCCACAAACGAATCAAGCAACAATCAGATATTTTCTGGAAAGCAAGATTATGTGAACACGACTATGTCCCAGGCAACATCCGCACCCTCTCTGGCAGGTTCTGTCCCACTGAAACGACACAGCCAGGCAGAAGAGGGCAGGTCCTTGGCATATAGTCAATATCGGCCGGCATAGTGGCTCAGTGATTAGCACTGCTGCCTCACAGCACCAGGGAGCCAGGTTTAATTCCAGCCTTAGGCAACTGCCTTTGTGGAATTTGCACATTCTCCCCGTGTCTGCGTGGGTATCCTACCACAGTCCCAAGAAATGCAGCTCAGGTGAATTGGCCATGTTCGTGGGTTGCTCTTCGGAGGGTTGGTGTGGATTGGTTGGGCCGAAGGGTCTGCTCCAACACTGTAGGGAATCTAAGAAATGACAGTGCCCAGCATTGATGCTGGATCCTGTGGTGGCTAGACTACTCTGCGGCAGGTTATGGGGAACCAATAAAAGGGAAACCTATAAATAACCACATCATCACCGATCTGCCTGCTGCAGATACACCCCTCCATTTCATATATGGGTAAGAATGGTCACTGCATCGTCCTTATGGGGAGCAAGGGCTATCTTCACATTTTGTAGACCATCCTCACCATGACATGGAATGAATGGTACAGACTTTAAACGATGCATCCATGAGGTACAATGGCCCATCGGCAGCAGCAG
>NW_025147185.1:419-1320 GCF_004010195.1 Chiloscyllium plagiosum | reverse complement strand
TCAGAAACTGCTCCCTCAGTACCTCAGACATTTCTCCCTCAGTATCTCAGATAGTTCTCACTCAGTACCTCAGAAATTGTTACCTAAATGCCTCAGAACGTGCTCCCTCAGTACCTCAGATAATTCTCCCTCAATGCCTCAGATAGTGCTCCCTTAATACCTGAGAAAGCGCTCCCTCAGTACCTCAGATAGTGCTCCCTCAATACCTCAGAAAGTGCTCCCTCAGGACCACAGGAAGTGCTTCCTCAATACCTCAGAAAGTGCTCCATCAATACCACAGATTGTTGTCCCTCAGTACCTCAGATAGTTCTCCCTCAGTACCTCAGAAAGTGCTCCATCAATACTTCAGAAAGTGCTCCATTAATACCTCAGATAGTACTCACTCAGAACCTCAGCTAGTGCTTCCTCAGTACGTCAGAAAGTGCTCCCTCAATACCTCAGAAACTGCTCCCACAGTACCTCAGATATTTCTCCCTCAGTATCTCAGATAGTTCTCACTCAGTACCTCAGAAAGTGCTGCCTAAATGCCTCAGAACGTGCTCCCTCAGTACCTCCGATAATTCTCCCTCAATGCATCAGATAGTGCTCCCTTAATACCTAAGAAAGTGCTCCCTCAGTACCTCAGATAGTGCTCCCTCAATACCTCGGAAAGTGCTCGCTCGGGACCACAGAAAGTGCTTCCTCAATACCTCAGAAAGTGCTCCATCAATACCACATATAGTTGTCCCTCAGTACCTCAGATAGTTCTCCCTCAGTACCTCAGTGAATGCTTCGTCAATACCTCAGAAACTGCACCCTCCGTACCACACAAGGTGCTCCCCAAATACCTCAGAAGTGCTCCCTCAGTACCTCAGATATTGCTCCCTCAATGCCTCAGATAGTGCTCCCTTAATACCTCAGA
>NW_025147185.1:0-383 GCF_004010195.1 Chiloscyllium plagiosum | reverse complement strand
CTCAGATAGGTCTCCCTCAGTACCTCAGATAGTTCTCCCTCAGTACCTTAGATAGTGCTCCCTCAATACCTCAGCACTTGTTCCATCAGTAACTCAGATAGTGCTCCCTCAGTACCTCAGAAAGTGCTCCCTCAGTACCTCAGAAAGTGCTCCATCAATAACACAGATAGTTCTCCCTCAGTACCTCAGATAGTGCTCCCTCAATACCTCAGAAAGTGCTCGTTCAATACCTCATAAAGTGCTTCCACAATACATCAGATTGTGATCCCTCAGCACCTCAGAAAATGCTTCCTCAATACCTCAGAAAGTGCTCCCTCAGTACCTCAGATAGTTCTCCCTCAGTACGTCAGATAGTGCTCCGTCAATACCTCAGAAAGTGCTCC
>NW_025147184.1:0-1320 GCF_004010195.1 Chiloscyllium plagiosum | reverse complement strand
AACTTTGCAAAGTCCACATCAAACTTCTCATTTGTTATCTCGGTTATAAATTGATTCAGGGAGCAGCTAAACCTATTTGTTCCTTATAGACTCCCCTTTATCCTTCATTAACATTTCACTGTTAACATATTGAAGACTTGTCTTTTCTCTTTGATTTAGTGCACCTGGCACTCTTTCCTTATGCTTCCTGTTAGCCTTCTTTATTTTTCTCAGTATGGCTCTCCACAGTTGAAATACTCTGGCGCATTGGTATTACTAGCATTCTTTCAGTATGTATCATATGCCTCTTTTCCTTCCTTATTTCCTCCATGATTTCCTTAGTCAATCGGGTATATTGTTAGGCGTAAAATGCCTAATGGATAACATAAATTTTCATCAGAATGAGTAAAAGAAGACGTGCATTTTTATTCAAAGCCATGTTTTTTTTTTATTTAAGCTATTTCAGTTACAACCAAACTGATGAGTAAATGATCGAAGTATGGAATATCTGCTCTGTGGAAACGGCTATTTAGTCCATTTTTTTCTGTACTCGTTATTCGAAGTGCTTTCAAATTAGACCCAGCATTTCTATTGTATCCGTGTAATGTGATCTACACAGCCTGCACATCCATGAACACAATGGACAATTTAGCATTGTCGTTCCACCCAACATGCATATTTTTGGAATATCAGCTTTAGTCTGCTATCTTACATGATGTCAGACATATTCAACAAGCGAGCCTCACTTCCATTCTTGCATTGGTGTCTGTTGTGTCAAGGCTGGCAATTTACAGTCCTGTCTCAGCCTCCTGAACATGAGTCTGAGATGAAAAGTTCTCTCTGGCTTGGAAAAGTTATCGACATCAATACTATTCTAACATACTGCACTGCCCTCTCTGATGACTCTCCCAAGCATGAGTTCGGGCATAAACTCATCCAGGTGTCTCTCTCTGATTTTCCGCAATTGTTTGTTCCCAAGCCATCTGCGGTCATGGAAGTCACAGCCGAGACAGAATTGACTTTTTTTTATTAATCCTCAATGTTTCATTCACTTAATTTTCTTCTATTGTTCTTGACCAACAAACAACTAGCAACTGAACCTTAACTAACTGGTTTGAATGTATCATTTCTAAGCATCAAAGTACATCAGGATACTTTATCCTGGAATATCCTGTTTTTCCATTTCTCATAGCTATATAGCTACTTTGAATGCTGTATTCTCTTTTCAAATTTTCCTATGATTTATTAAATCTTTTATCCACCAAAACACTTTTCCAAACAACTTTCCCCAGTTCATCTTTAAACAGAGAAATTCTGCACTTTATCAGTCTTATTTCATAA
>NW_025147183.1:0-1320 GCF_004010195.1 Chiloscyllium plagiosum | reverse complement strand
CCCTTCACTTCGCGCTGCACCGGGACTCACTTCCCTTCGCGCTGCACCGGGATCGCGCTGCACCGGGACTCACTTCCCTTCGCGCTGCACCGGGACTCACTTCACCTTGCGCTGCACTGGGACTCACTTCCCTTCGCGCTGCACTGGGACTCACTTCCCTACGCGCTGCACTGGGATTCACTTCCCCTCACGCTGCACCGGGACTCACATCCCCTCGCGCTGCACTGGGACTCACTTCACTTCGCGCTGCACCGTGACTCACTTCCCTTCGCGCTGTACAGGGATTCACTTCCCCTCGCGCTGCACTGGGACTCACTTCCCTTCACGTTCTCCTCGCACTGCACTGCGACTCACTTCCCCTCGCCCTGCTCCAGGACTCACCTCCCGTCGCACTGCACCGGAACTCACTTCCCTTCGCGCTGCACCGGAACTCACTTCCCCTCGCGCTGCACCGGGACTCACTTCCCCTCGCGCTGCACTGGGACTCACTTCCCCTCACGCTACACTGGGACTCACTTCCCCTCACGCTGCACTGGGATTCACTTCACTTCGCACTGCACTGGGACTCACTTCCCTTCGCGCTGCACTGGGACTCACTTCCCTTTGCACTGCACCGGGACGCACCTCCCTTCACACTGAACTGGGACTCACTTCCCCTCGCACTGCACCGGGACTCACCTCCCTTCACACTGCACCGGGACTCACTACTCCTCACACTGAACTGGGACTCACTTTCCCTCGCACTGCCCCGGGACTCACTTAACCTTCGCACTGCACCAGGACTCACTTCCCCTCGCACAACACCAGGACTCACTTCCCCTCACGCTGCATAGGGACTCACTTCCCCTCCCTCTGACCGGGACTCACTTGCCATTGCGCTGCACCAGGACTCACTTCCCTTCGCGCTGCACCAGGACTCACTTCTCCTCGCGCTGCATGGGGACTCACTTCCCCTCGCAGTGCACCAGGACTCACTTCCCCTCGCAGTGCACCAGGGCTCACTTCCCCTCGCACTGCACCAGGACTCACTTCCCCTCGCACTGCACCTGGACTCACTTCCCCTCGCACTGCACCTGGACTCCCTTCCCCTCGCACTGCACCAGGACTCACTTCCGTTCACACTGCATGGGGGCTCACTACCCCTCGCACTGCACTGGGACTCACATCACTTCATGCCGCACCGGGACTCACTTCCCTTCACTCTGCACCGGTACTCACTTCCCCTCGCGCTGGAACAAGGACTCACTTCCCCTCGCACTGCACCAGGACTCACTTCACTTCACACTACACCGGCACTCACTTCCCCTCGCGCTGGAACAA
>NW_025147182.1:0-1320 GCF_004010195.1 Chiloscyllium plagiosum | reverse complement strand
CCCGGGACGCACTGCCCTCGCTGTTCCCTGGACTCACTGCCCTCGCTGTCCCCGGGATTCACTGCCCTCGCTGTCGCCGGGACTCACTGCCCTCGCTGACCCCAGGACTCACTGCCCTCGCTGTTCCCTGGACTCACTGCCCTCACTGTTCCCTGGACTCACTGCCCTCACTGTTCCCGGGATGCACTGCCCTCACTGTTCCTGGGACGCACTGCCCTCAGACTCACTATCCTCGCTATGCCCTGGACTCACTGCCCTCGCTGTTCCCTGGACTCACTGCCCTCACTGTTCCCGGGATGCACTGCCCTCACTGTTCCTGGGACGCACTGCCCTCACTGTTCCTGGGACACACTGCCATCACTGTTCCCGGGACACACTGCCCTCGCAGTTCCCTGGACACACTGCCCTCGCTGTTCCTGAAGTTACTGCCCTCGCTGTTCCCGAAGTCACTAACCTCGCTGTTCCCTGGACTCACTGCCCTCACTGTTCACGGACTCACTGCCCTCACTGTTCCCTGGACTCACTGCCCTCACTGTTCTCGGACTCACTGCCCTGGCTGCTCCAGGACTCACTGCCCTCACTGTTCCCAGTTCTTGCTTCCCTCACTGTTCCCGTACTCACTGCCCTCGTTGCTCCCGGACTCACTGCCCTCACTGTTCCAGACTCGCTGCCATGGCTGCTCCCGGACTCACTGCCCTCACTGTTCCCGGGACACACTGCCCTCACTGTTCCCGGGATACACTACCCTCACTGGTTCCCGGATTCACTGCCCTCACTGTTCCCTGGACACACTGACCTTTCTGTTCCTGGGACTCACTGCCCTCGCTGTTCCCTGGATACACTGCCCTCGCTGTTCCCGAAGTCACTGCCCTCGCTGTTCCCGGACTCACTCTCCTCGCTATGCCCTGGACTCACTGCCCTCGCTGTTCCCTGGACTCACTGCCCTCGGTGTTCCCAGACTCACTGCCCTCGCTGTTCCCGGACTCACCGCCCTCATTGATCCCAGGACTCAATGCCCACGCTGTTTCCGGGACACACTGCCCTCGCTGTTCTCTGGACTCACCGTCCTCGCTGTTCCCTGGACTCACTGCCCTCGGTGTTCCCAGACTCACTATCCTCGCTGTTCCCGGACTCACCACCCTCACTGATCCCAGGACTCACTGCCCTTGCTGTTTCCGGGACAATCTGCCCTCGCTGTTCCCGGACTCACTGCCCTCACTCTTTCTGGACTCTCGACACTCGCTGTTCCCGGACTCACTGCACTCACTGTTCCCAGTTCTCGCTGCCCTCACAGTTCCCAGACTCAGTGCCCTAACTGTT
>NW_025147181.1:0-1320 GCF_004010195.1 Chiloscyllium plagiosum | reverse complement strand
ACTTAATATTGACAATACGGTTTTCACAAAGGGCAAAGGAGAAGGTGTGGCGGCGTGCAGAGAGGGCATTCACTGTTCCCTGGTGTCTAATTGCGTTTGTGAGTAAGAGGTGCACTTGTGAAGTACATTCAGGATGGTAATGAAGTTATTTCAGTAGACATTGTGCGCACAGAGATCTCCCATGAATCAGCAATGACATGGACAACTGATTTTGTGATGATCTTTGGAGCAAAATAAAATCGAACAATGCAGGAAGGACAAGTCCCTTTCAATTCTTTGAAATAATATCAAGGAATGTAATATGTGGTCCTGGGGAGGCGGGAGGATCTCTAATTTAAACACACGGGAGAATGTGAGGCACAGATCCACCGTTGGAAATCCAGATTGTTGGAACTTCTTCAAGTTTGTAAAAGTCATGAGTGGTAAGGAAAATGGCAAATGCCTTTCACACAGGGTGCGGGATTTCAAGAGTAGAGAACTTTTTTTTGAGGTGAGAGGGGAAAAGTTTTAAAATGATATCAACGGCAACTTTTACACAGAGAATGGCTCGTGTGAGGAATTATCTTCCAGAAGAAGAGTTAGATATGAATACATTTATAACTTTTGAAAGACTTTTAGTTAAGTCCATGAATACGAGCTGTTTGGGAGGATATGGGCCAATACAGGTGGGATTAGATTAGTTTGGTATTATGGTTGCCCGTGGCATGTTTGGACCGAAGGGTCTGTTTCTAAGTGATTTCTCTCCTTGAGTCAATGAACAGCTATCTATCTGTTTTTTTCTCAATTTTATAGAGTTCTGTAGTGATCCTCCAGTGAAATGTTGGTTTTTCGGTTGTGACTGAGACTCTGTGAATATTTGTTTTAATGAGAGAAGGGACCAGTTCTCCAAGTTGCACAGCTGAAAAATAATATTTTCTGTAGCTTTGCTGCTGAGTAGATTTATTTATGCCGAGACAGTGGTTATGGTTTGACGTTGGCTTTCTGGCAAGTGATCAACAGTGGGACAAAATATCTTTGATCTACTGCAGAGACTCCAGATGCTTCCGGTAAATGAAACTGGAAGCTCGAGAACCATTTCTGCAGTCGGCTTAATTGCTGCCAACTACTGCATATGGCAGATTAAAGGCAGTATGAATAAACTAAAACAAAATCTAACCAAACAAACTGTACTTTCCCGTTTACCCAAAATGGACACACTTCACTTGGCATTTCTTCTTTCACAAGGATGGTCACTCAACACAGCTTCACTGTGTGACAATCAGAAAACAGGAAATTTACTGCATGACAGACATTTATATTAATTCCGGCTGAACATCAGCC
>NW_025147180.1:0-1320 GCF_004010195.1 Chiloscyllium plagiosum | reverse complement strand
CACTTGCCCTTAAAGAGACAGGTCCCGCCTTCAATTTCATAATATAAGAGAAAAGGAGACTTAGATTTGTGCATGGTTGTTGTTTAATTTTGAATTTCAGAGTTAAGGAATACTTATATGTCTTTTTTAAAATATTGGAATTTGGCATTTCTCTGTGACTCATATCTTAATGCATTACAAGGCGAGGGTAAGCTTTTTGGTGGTTTGGTTTAATTAACAGAAGGATTCGTTATGGTGTTGTAACTCATGGGACCAAACATTCGGCCATTCCGGCCATAGGGTTGTGTCCACCAATCAGTCGTGTCTCGTAAATTTCTCAACACCATTGTCCTGCTTTCTTCCAGTAACTGTTGATTCCGTTGATACTCAAGGGAGCACACTTTCAAAGTGAAGTGTTTCACGTTTAGAGACAATTTTTGGATTATTTATTAAGCAGATGGTTTTGACATTTGGAAGGCGCTGCCTGAGTGGGTAGTTGTCACGGGTATCCTTACAACCATTAAAAAAATTACTTGGACGAGCACTTGTCGTGTCAGAGCATTGACGGCTATGGGCCTCATGTAGGAAATTAGGACTAATGTATATTGTACTGGTGACGGCACAGAAACAATGCTTCTGTGACCGAATGACTGTATGAAGTTCAATTATTGAACAGCTTCAAGCTAGGGATTATTAGGTTTCAGAAGTGAATTGCAAAAGCTTCCAAATATAGGAAGGGTTCGGAGGGATATGGGCCAGGTGCTGGCAGGTGGGACTAGATGGGGTTTGGATATCTGGTCGGCATGTACAGGTTGGACCGAAGGGTCTGCTTCCATGCTGTACATCTCATTGACTCTATAAAACAGTATACCAATGTGAAATTGTAGTGGAGATTTTTGCAGCATCCTGATAGCCTGAAACTAGAGAATGGAAAACAGGAAAATGGCAGGGCTATGAAGCAACTATTTCTATTGTTTTCTACAAGAAAACATTTTTTCAAAACGCTTTGTAGCAGTACAAGCAAACCTTGGTGCACTGAGAAAGTCAAAATAGAATCAAACCTTTCAACAAACAGATTTTCGGAAATTATTAGGATTAAAATCCTATAAATCTATAAATCCCCGGAACTGTTAATCTATATTGTTGATTACTAACGGATGTGACCATGGTGGTAATTAATACGTTGCTTGTCGTCTTCCAATTTCGAGATGACTCAGGTGTTGAACTGACAGATTTGATAGAAGGAACTGCAATGCCACTATTTATAAAGAAGGGAGGGAGACAACATGGAATTACAGGTTGGAGAGAAGCAAAGAAGAAGTCAGCATACTTAAAACGTCG
>NW_025147179.1:0-1320 GCF_004010195.1 Chiloscyllium plagiosum | reverse complement strand
ATGATTGTTTCAGCAAAGAGCTGAGCTAGCTAATCTTGCATGTAAAGATGAAACCATATGAAGGCAGTCAGTTAAGATTAGGAAGAGCAGCAATGGTACATGTTACGGACAAGTAGATAAGGCGGATAGTAGGAATAAAAGGTCACTGAGCCATGCCAGTTCAGCAGATTACCTTCACGTAGGCATCAGAACGAGCCAAGATAGTTCCAAATAATGAATAAAACAAACAAGAGTAATGGGCGCTAGGCTGAGAGTAGTGGGAGAAGTAAACAAGGGCGGAGCATAGCTAAGCAGGGGCGGAATACAAGAGGGAATAATGATAGGTTTGACGCGTAATTTACTAGGCCAATGAAGTAAACGGGGAAGTACTGGGAGAGACTCAGTTAAACCGCATAAATTGTGACTTAAGTTTTGGAGCGGTGTGCCCCCTTGTTAGCCACGTCTTGCAAGAATGTTTCAATAAAGTTCACTGCTTCAGAATTTGACTCGGACTAAAATTTATTAATACGTGAGCTTCGTTCCTCACAATGTGCATGTTTAGCAGTCGCTTAATTATCCATAATGACTCGGCTTCCACCACCACCGCTGGCAACGCATTCCAACCATTCGTTACTCTCTGTGTAAAGAACCTACCACTGACGTCCCCTCAATACCTTTCCCCTCATATCTTAAAACAGTGACCCCTCTGACCAGTCAATCTTGCCCTGGGGAAGATCCTTTGGCGATCGTCTCTACCCATGCCACTCACCTGGTAAACTTCGATCAGGTGACCTGTCTTCCTCCTTCTCTCCAGAGAGAAATGTCCGAGCTTAGTCAACCTCTGTTTATAAGACAAGCCGTCCAGTCCAAGCAACATCCTGGCAAATCTTCTTTTCACCCCTCCAAAATCTCTGCATTTTTCCAATAATGGGCCGACAGGAACTGAACACAATATTCCAAATGTGGTCTCATCAGGGACTTGTACAGCTGTAGCAAAACCACGTGGCTCTTAAACTCGATCCTCTTGTTAATGAAAGACAAAACACCATATGCTTTCTTCACAACCCCATCCCCTTGGGTGTCAACTTTGAGGGATCGATGTAATTGAACACCAGGATTCCTCTGTTCCTCCACACTGCCATGAATCCTGCCTTTAATCCTATATTCAGCATTCGAGTTTGAACTTCCATCATACAACATTTCGCGTTTATCTGGATTGAAATCCAACTGCACTTTCTCAGCCCACTTCTGCATCCTGTCTATGTCACGCTGCAACCTACGATAGCCCTCGACATTATCAATGGCACTTCCAACTTTTGTGCCCTCTGCAAATTTACTAAC
>NW_025147178.1:0-1320 GCF_004010195.1 Chiloscyllium plagiosum | reverse complement strand
CCTGTCGGTGATCACTCCCTGTCGGTGATCACTACCTGTCGGTGATCACTCACTCTCGGTGATCACTCCCTGTCGGTGATCACTCCCTGTCGGTGATCACTCCCTGACAGAGATCACTCCCTGTCGGTGATCACTCCCTGACAGAGATCACTCCCTGTCGGTGATCACTCCCTGTCGGTGATCACTCCCTGTCGGTGATCACTCCCCGACAGAGATCACTCCCTGACAGAGATCACTCACTGACAGAGATCACACTCTCGGTGTTCACTCACTGACAGAGATCATCCTCTCGGTGTTCACTCCCTGACTGTGATCACTCCCTACGGTGATCACTCCCTGTCTGTGATCACTACCTGTCGGTGATCACTCCCTGTCGGTGATCACTCCCTGTCGGTGATCACTCCCTGACAGAGATCACTCGCTGACGGTGATCACTCGCTGACGGTGATCACTCCCTGTAGGTGATCACTCCCCGTCGTTGATCATCCCTGTCGGTGATCACTCCCTGTCGGTGATCACTCCCTGTCGGTGATCACTCCCTGACAGAGATCACTCCCTGACAGAGATCACCCTCTCGGTGTTCACTCACTGACAGAGATCACCCTCTCGGTGATCACTCCCTGACAGAGATCACACCCTCTCGGTAATCACTCCCTGTCGGTGATCACTCCCTGTCGGTAGTCACTCCCCGTCGGTGATCACTCCATGTCAGTGATCTCTCCCTGACAGAGATCACTCCCTGAAAGAGATCACTTCCTGTCGGTGATCATTCCATGACAGAGATCTCTCCCTGCCGGTGATGCCTCACTGACAGAGATCACCCTGTCGGTGTTCACTCCCTGACTGTGATCACTCCCTGACTGTGATCACTTCCTGTCCGTGATCACTCCCTGACGGTGATCTCTCCCTGACGGTGATCACTCCCTGACAGAGATCACTCCCTGACAGAAATGACTCCCTGACAGAGATCACACCCTCTCGGTGTTCACTCCCGGTCGGTGATCACTCCCTGTCGGTGATCACTCCCTGTCGGTGATCACTCCCTGTCGGTGATCACTCCCAGACAGAGATCACTCCCAGACAGGGATCACTCCCAGACAGGGATCACTCCCTCTCGGTGTTTACTCACTGAGATCACCCTCTCGGTGTTCCCTCCCTGACTGTGATCACTCACTGACTGTGATCATTCCCAGACTGTGGTCACTCCCAGACTGTGGTCACTCCCAGACTGTGGTCACTCCCAGACGATGGACACTCCCAGACGGTGGTACCTCCCAGACGGTGGTAACTCCCTGTCGGTGATCACTCCCTCTCGGTGTT
>NW_025147177.1:0-1320 GCF_004010195.1 Chiloscyllium plagiosum | reverse complement strand
ACGAAACTTCACTATCTTCCTTCTGCATGTTCCTCTAGAAAACAAGAAATATACCGCACTCATCGTCAATATTTAACATGGTTACATCCAAGGACATGTTGCACAGTTTTCATGAATTCTGATGATATCAGAATATTATGCAAGAGTAAATTGAATTTCAGTTTAAATTGTAAAGTGATAAAAATCCAGAGTAAGATCCAGAATGACCGAAATTCATGTTAATTACCATGGCCAGAACTCTAGCCAGGCAAAGGGGAAATCTGTCCCTGAATCCCCAACATCCACACGACCGTTCGCTCCATGTGTCCAGTTGGAAACCTATGTGAAGGAACATGCAGTCTGACAGAGCGCCAGGGAGAATCCTCCACTGTCTGATCTAAAGCTGCAACAGGAGCTGTGTATTCCAGCTGTAAGAGCAGTGGGTTAAAGTGGAGGACCTTGGTATTCCGTGGTGTAGACTCACAGGGTCCTCATCATGTTATTGTTTAAAACCCTCTGTCATAAACAGCACAGACAGAGAGGAATGGAAGGGGGCCATTTCACCCGTAAGCGCTACTCCCCCATTTCATATCATTATGGCTGACCGAACACATCAATGTCTTTTCCCAGCCCATCCACATCAACCTGTCGCCCAAAGGCGAAAAGACACTGAATAAACCGAAAATCTCTGTGCAACCGTGGAAGGGAAATGTGTTTAGAGACAGTGGGATTCAGCAGTTGGTTTTGTGAATGAGCAGTGTATTCTGGACTGATCATATTTCAAATTATGCGATTCCCTCAAAACTCACCACCAAGAAGGTGAGGAATCTTCTCTGGTCAGGAGCGGGGACGAGAACTCCAGACGATGGAAACTGATGATGAATCAGCAGAACAATCATTGATTCAGCTGAAATCTGAACTAAACTCCGATTCTGCTGGGACTCAAATCCACAATTTTTGAATCACAATCTTAACAATGCAGTAGAAGTCCAATACGACTTTTATTGTGCCACAGAGGTGAGCCAGCCTACTTTTTACTGCACCCAACGTTACGGTATTCAAGTCTATCATCAAACATCTATGTATCCTCGCCCCACTTTCCAGTAGCTGGTCCTTATGCTCTAGCTCCACAAGTTTTTTGCTAAATACTCCTGAAGTGTTCTGAGGACTCTTAGATTTACCACACGTGCACACAGTGAGTTCCAGACAAGCAACACTCTCAGGATGCAAACGTTACTCCTAAATCTTCTCTGAAAATCCTCTCTCTAGCATTTCATCTATATCCCTGGTTATTAACCCTTCCCATTCGAATTTTATTCCTATCACACGTATCTATTCCCT
>NW_025147176.1:0-1320 GCF_004010195.1 Chiloscyllium plagiosum | reverse complement strand
TGCACCCAACCTCAAACCCCTCCCATTTATCTCTCAGTCCCCATCCACAAGACTCATTCCTGATGAAAGACTTATGCCAGAAACGTCGATTCTCCCGCTCTTCAGATGCTGCTTGACCTGCTGTACTTTTCTAGCATGACAGTCTCGCCATGGCGAAGATAGAAGAGCTCATCTCAGGCTCTTTAACTCAGAGCGGAGAAGGCTGAGTGAGGAAGGGATTAAGGTGCACATTAAGGGGATCGGTATGTGTGATAGCAATAAACGTCTTCTGGGAAGAGTTAGCAACCAGGAATCTCCGTTAAACACAAAGGAGAGGATGTTCAGACGAGATATAGGAAGAACGCTTTCACTCTGAGAGTGTTGTTTGTTTGGACTTCACTGTTTGAACGTGTGGTAAAACTATGAGTCATCAAAATATTTCAGGAGTATTTAGCCGAATACTTGAGAAGCTAGAGCACACATGGATAAAGACCAGGTACTGGAAAGTGAGTGAAGATAAAGAAAATGTCTGATGAAATATCCGAACCCTGTACAGAAAATAAAGAGCATGAAAGCGTGGGAAGGGTAAAAGCATGGCAACTACTGGTGATCTGTTACAAGGGGTGTGCGGAACTCGTCAAAAGGTCACTGGGGCAGGATGAGGCCGCTGTGGCAAGATGGGATAAGAAGAGGTGAATGATCCTACACCAATTAGCAGAGTCAGACTGAGGCTGAAAGGTTACTATGGCAGGCTGAGATAATAATAATTAGTAACGTCAGGGTGGCCTACTAACTATCATCATGACAGGTTGGGACAAATCGTGAGAATAAATACTTAAGACATGACTTTAAATAATAAATTGCTAGTAGATTCAGCCTGCTTGAGACGCTTGTAGCAGGATATGGCATTAAATATCTAATCAGTGTTTGGAGAGTCAGCTTGGGACAGGAAAACGTTGTGATAGATTGGGTAATAATTGATAGTACAGTCAGCCTGCTTGAGACGCTTGTAGACGGAAAGATATGACACTAAATATCTCATCAGTAGTTAGTAGAGGAAGCTTGGGACAGGAAAACATTGTGATAGATGGGGTAGCTAAATATCTAATCATGACAGATTAGTCTGGGATGGAAGATTATTGTAGCACAGGTGGCAGTAGAATACCTAATAATGACAGTTGAATAATATTAAGTAGAATTAGGAAAACCCATCGTGGCAGAAGTAGAACGATAATGAGGACTAACACTATTGGTTTATTGTATAGCTGGAGTGAGGTAATGCTGACTAACACAGTTGGACATTCTGAGAAGCTAACAAAACATGATTAAAGAAAAGGTATG
>NW_025147175.1:0-1320 GCF_004010195.1 Chiloscyllium plagiosum | reverse complement strand
TATAGATCATCACCTCCTTCACGCTAAGGAATTTAGGTGATTGACCTCATATTGGCACTAGTAAGAGTTTCAATCTGCCCTAGTTTTGTAACATAGAGCAAAACTGACAGTATGAAGTTTGGGCTATTTTCTTTATCAGTCATCTTTATAATTCTTTCAAATTTGAAATGCTTATTGTTAAACCTTTTATCTTGAAATTAGTATCAGATGGAGTATAGGAGGTTGAGGGGTGACATTCTCGAAGTTTATAATGTCATGGGAGGCATGGATAGGGTGAATAGTCAAGGTCTTTTCTGCAGGATCGGGGAGTTCAAACGTAGATGCATAGCTTTAAAGTTAAAGAGGGAAAACTTGAAAGGTATAAAGGGGCAACTTTATTTACACAGAGGGTGATGTAAGTGTGGAATGAGCTGCCAGAGGAGCAGTCGTAGATGCAATAACAGCTACAATATTTCAAAGACATTTGGACAAACATATGAATGGGAAGCGTTTAGAGGCATATGGGCCAAGTGCAAGCAGATGGGATTAGTTTAGTTTAGAAAACCTGGTCAGCATGGACAAGTTGGGCCAAATGGTCTGTTTGTGCACGATATGACTGTATGAATCTTGAAAGCGAGGAGAATGTACGAAAAGATATGATGTAATACATTTGCAAGAAATATAAAAGCAAACATCACGAGCTTTTCCGTCTGTGTAAAAAAAATATTTGTGAGCTGAGGCAGAAGTACAGTAAGGAAAGTACATTGAGGCCATATGGAGGGTGTAACTCGGGAACTGGCCACAGGGAACAGGCAAATAACTATACACCAGTATTTTAAATCGTTCCTCATGGGGAAAGTACTGTAAGCATTTAAATGGTATAAACAAAATGGTAATAGGACGGATTTCTTGAACTGTCTGTAACAAAAGTAACAAGGTTTTAAACTAACAGATAAGAATAAGGATAGCCGGTCAGCAGTAATTCATAGTTAATTTTGAAAGAAGTTGTCATAGAGTGACTAGCGGTACTGTGGGAAATATTCCATAACACTCTGGATTACAGGAGTGTTCCAGCGAAACTGGAGACCCTCCAACGTGGCGCCTGCCTTCAAGAAACGAATGAGACAGAAAGTAGGAACCATTTTGCCTAACCATTATTGCTGGGAATCTTCTAGAGCCTGTTGGTAAGGAAGGAATTGCAGGGCAGTTAGAAAAGCTAAACCCAGAGTTGGCATGGTTTTGTGAAAGGGAAACTACTTTTGTTCTGTAAAATCATACATTTGTTTTCTGGAGATCCCTGAGAATGTCAGAATTAGAGTCATGCTGGAAAAGCACAATAGG
>NW_025147174.1:0-1320 GCF_004010195.1 Chiloscyllium plagiosum | reverse complement strand
CCCTCACATGTTTAACCTTCCCCTCACATGTTTCTCCTTCCACTCGCATGTTCTACCTTCCCCTCACATGCTTAACATTCCCCTCACATGCCTAATCCTTCCCTCGCATGTTTAGTCTTCCCCTCACAGGTTTAACATTCCCCTCACATGTTTCTCCTTCCTCTTGCATGTTCTACCTTCCCCTCACATGGTTCACCTTCCCCTCGCATGTTTAACCTTCCCCTCGCATGTTTCACCTTCGTCTCGCATGTACAACCTTCTCTTCACATGTTTCACCTTCCCCTCACATGTTTAACTTTCCCCTCGTATGTTTAACATTCCCCTCACATGTTTCACACTCCCCTCACATGTTTAACATGCCCCTCACATTCTTAACCTTCCCCTCACACGTTTAACTTTCCCCTCGCATGTTTCACCTTCTCCTCGTATGTTTCACCTTCTCCTCGCACGTTTAACCTTCCCCTCACATGCTTAACCTTCCCCTCACACGTTCAACTTTCCCCTCGCATGTTTCACCTGCCCCTCGCATGTTTAACCCTCCCCTCACATGTTTAACCTGGCACTCGCATGTTTAACCTTCTCCTTGCATGTTCACCGTTCCTCTCACATGTTTAACCTTCCCCTCGCACGTTTAAACTTCCCCTCACATGTTTAATCTTCCCCTCACATGTTTAACCTTGCCCTTGCATGTTTCACCTTCGCCTCACATGTTTCATGTTCCTCTCACATGTTTAACCTTACCCTTGCATGTTTAACCTTCCCCTTGCATGTTTAACCTTCCCCTCACATATTTCACCTTCCCCTCGAATGCTTCAAATTCGCCTTGAAGTTTTCACCTTCCCCTTGTACATTTAAACTTCCCCTCACTTTTTTAACCTACCCCTCGCATGTTTAACCTTGCCCTCGCATGTTTAACCTACCTCTCACATGTGTCATCTTCCCCTCGCATGTTTAACATTTCCCTCGCATATTTCACCTTCTGCTCGCATGTTTAACCTTCCCCTCACATGTTTAACCTTCTCCTCACATGTTTAACCTTCCCCTCACATGTTTCTCCTTCCTCTCGCATGCTCTACCTTCCCCTCACATGTTTCACCTTCCCTTCGCATGTTCTAACTTCCCCTCACATGTTTATCCTTCCCTTCACATGTTTCACCTTTCCCTCACATGTTTCACCTTCCTCTCGCATGTTTCACCTTACCCTCACATGTTTAACATTCTTCTCACATGCCTAACCCTCGCCTCGCATGTTTAACCTTCTCCTCAGACGTTTAACATTCCCCTCACATGCTTAATCCTCCCCTCGCATGTTTAACCTTC
>NW_025147173.1:0-1320 GCF_004010195.1 Chiloscyllium plagiosum | reverse complement strand
CCCACACTCATTACCAACCTTACATCTCATCCAATACACCCACAACTACCCATTTCCATACACAACTCCCTCAAACCTACAACACACACCCTCCTCCTCCACCCTTCTTTTTCACACTCCACCCCTCTCACCACTCCACTCCCACAAGAGAGAGGGTGGTGGTGGAGGGTTGTTTTTGAGAGTGGAGGGGTGTGAGGAGTGGAGTGGGAGAAGGATGGGTGGTGGGTGGTGTAGTTTTTGTGATTTAGATAAATGATTTGGATGGGAGGATAAGAGGTAGAGTTAGTAACTCACATTACAACACCATCTTCACCACATCCCCCAATCCCCTCACAACTCCCACATCCACTTTAATTCACATAAATCCCACCTCCTCCATTTTCCCAAACCAAATCTTACCACCACTTATACTGGTGGATTTTGGGAAAGGAAATGTTAGGAGGAGTTATAGAGTTAATGGTAAGGTGGTAGGGAGTGTTGGTGAAGAAAGAGAGGTTGGAGTGGAGGTTGATAGGTGGTTGAAAGTGGAGTGGGAGGTAGATAGGATAGTGAAGAAGGGGTTTGGTATGGTTTGGTTTATTGGTGAGAGTATTGAGTAGAGGAGTTGGGAGGTGATGTTGGGGGTGTAGAGGAGATTGGTTAGGGGAGTGTTGGAATATTGGGTGGAATTGTGGTGTGGTTGGTATGGGAAAGATGTTGTGAAAGTTGAAAGGGTTGAGAAAAGACCTATCATCTTCTCAAACTTCAAACCCTTCACAAAACATTTACAACCATCTTCCCACCCTTCCACCATTTCACCTATACCCACACCCTCAACACCCTCCCCCTCTTTTCCCTCCACCCTCCCACCCTCACCCCTCACCTTATACACTTTTTTCCCTCCACCCTCGCAGACTCACCCGTCACCTTATACACCTTTACAAAATTATCACCCCCATCCATACCATAAATACACAAACTCTTTTCCCTCCCCTCCCCCACTCCACAACTACACCCCATACCTTTACCCTCACACCCCAAACATATAAAACACACCTAACCCCCAACTTTTTCACACACACCATCCTACATCTATCCAATCACCTGAATGGATAGAGAGAGGAGTGTGTGTGTGTATGGAATGAGGTGGGAGAGTAAGTGGTGGAGGGTGGTAGAATTGGAAGATTTAAGAGGGATTTGGATGGGTATATGAATAGGAAGGGTTTGGAGGGATATGGGGGGGGTGGTGGGAGGTGGGAGTAGATTGGGTTGGGATATGTGGTGGGGATGGAGGGGTTGGAGGGAAGGGTGTGTTTGGATGGTGTAGATGTGTATGAGTGT
>NW_025147172.1:0-1320 GCF_004010195.1 Chiloscyllium plagiosum | reverse complement strand
CATCTCCAATACATCACTCTCCTAGCTCCAGGATTGGAGGCGCACTGGGAAGTGGCAGGAGAGAAAACGTACGCTGCTTGCGAGTATACTACCGAGAGAACACCAGCCGCGTCACTTCTTCAATCATCACAAAAGTAGATTTACAGTCTCATGTAGTGGCAGTGCAAGTCAGTGATAATGATAAGGTTGTGGGTGTGGATGAACTTGTGAAGACAGTACAAGTTAGTGTTAGTCACAATACCATATGTCTGGCCGCAGATGTATAGGCACAGAAGAACAGCAGTAATAACAGTGTTATGCAAATGGAGTTACTGTTGGAAATGAAACAGGTCAGTGATAACCACGGTAATGTGAGTCTGGAGTCACTTGTAGAAACAGAGCAGGTCACTGGGAACTATAGTATTGAGGGTCTGTATTCAATTGCAGGGAATGTCCATGTCAACGGTAACGACAGCGCCGTGGCTCTGGTTAATATGAATTTAAATGCTGTGGGAATGGATCCACATGCATATACAAAGCAGGTCAATGGTAACCAGAGTGTTGTGAGGATCGAATCACATGTACAGATAGACCAGATTAGGGTTGGGCATAATGCTGTTGTTCAGAACCATGTAGAAGCAGAGCAGTTCAGCGGTTGTGGGCCTGGAGTTATATAAGGAGACAATACAGATCCGGCAGGATGAGGAGAGGGAGTTAGAAATTAGTTGAAGAGTAGGACCTCAACAATATTAATCTCTGAATAGCTGCCAGTGTCACGTATTGGCGTTGCAAGGAATAGAAAGATAGGGGATATGAATACAAGGAGAATAAACTGATGCAAGGGCATGGCTTTTTTTGATCTTGGATCAGTGGAAGCTCTTCTGCTGCCAGGATGAACTGTAAAAGAGGCACTGATTGCTCCGAAAGTGGACAGCAACCAATATCCTCGCTGTAACTTTCGCTCGTACTACATGGGAGGGCGTAAACTAGAGTGGCAGGGGATGCAATTACAGAAGCAGGGCAACAAGTGGAGAGATTGACGGGAAGGCAGGTGCTAAGATCAGTGAATCAGAAAGAAAGGACAAGCAGAGAGGGGTGAATGAGCACAGCAGCTCTCATGGTCTAACGTGTGTTTACATCAATACAAGGAGTATTACCGGTAAGACAAATGAGCGCAGAGCCTTGATCAGTACGTAAGACTAAGATATTGTGCCCACTGCAGAGACTTGGTTGAGAGAGGGACTGGAAAGGCTCCAGGATGTCGTTGGTTGAGACGAGATAGAGAAGAAGGTAAAAAATATGGAGGAGTGTATTACTAATCAGACAGAATGTTACATCATC
>NW_025147171.1:0-1320 GCF_004010195.1 Chiloscyllium plagiosum | reverse complement strand
CCCCTCTCTCTTTCTTTTTCCTCTCTTTCTCTTCCGTCTCTCTCTGTTTCCGTCCCTTTATTTATCTTCTAACTCCAGTTGCCACATTTGCAATTTAAGTTTTTCTAACTCTACTGCAGTTTCCTATTTCTCTGATACATCAAAGTGATTAACCAACTCCATTACAATTTCAACTTCTCTTTTCTCCCTGGTTAAACCCAATTCCAACCTATTTGCTAATTCAAAAAATGTCCTCCTTCTGTCTTTCTAAACTTCTTGGAAAATTTAGTAAGCTCTTTAGTAATGTTAAAAGCCATTTCCCTCACTTTTCATTTAATCAACCACAAGTAACACTCAAATCTGGTCAAGTCGGTCCAAGTGCCACACGGCAAGGCCCCAGACTGTTATCAATATCGAACCGCTCTGTTAATTAAAACCACACACCTAGAAAAGCTCACCTCACATCATAATCTGATAAAACGTGAGCGACAGAGAACTCCTAAATTCCACTAATAAACAAAAAATAACAATTTATATGTGTGCAAGTTAGCTCGCTAACTTTGAAGTTTCGTCACCACAACTAGGTGACATCATCAGTGAGAGTATCTGCTGAAGTTCTGGTAGTATGTCCCGCCTCTCTATTTATAGGTCTTGGTTTCTTAAAGTGGGTGATGTCATTTCCGGTTATTTTTACAAGAGAATGTAGACAGGATCTAAATTGATGCGTTTATTGATGGACTTCTGGTTAGAATACCATTCCTCTCAGAAGGTCATTGCGTGTCTTAGTCCCAGTCAAATTGGTGCCCTTCTTTGTCTGTATGTATGGAACATAGTGATAGTGCGTCATGTCTTTTGGTGGCCAGTTGGTGTTCATGTATCCTCGTAACACGACAACAGGACAGTTTGAATGGCGGAAAATGATGTTATATACACTGTTTAATCAATGTGTGTGTGCAGGTAAGTCGCATTTTTCACATGTGCACAACAAATTATAAATGAACAACAGAGACACAGTTAACGAAAAGTGATGCATATGATGTATAAAATTGATAAAACATTAAAACATGATTTGATCCTCTCAACGTTCTCTCCTTTTCTGGGATTCCCAACTCTAATCTCTCATTCTTACCAGGATGTGTGCTCCAAGTTCTTGATTCTGGTGTCCCAACTTATTTCAGTTAATCCCCGTTCTACCGGGACTTCAATATGTTGGCCTGCTGGGTTCTTTCCAAAGCTAATGTTGTCATATTATTGTAGATAAATATTCTGGCATCAGACTCAGCATTTGAATATATTATTCTGTTGTAAGTGCACTGTACAAAGGACCACAGCACACAGGCA
>NW_025147170.1:0-1320 GCF_004010195.1 Chiloscyllium plagiosum | reverse complement strand
GACAATCAGGGAGGAAAATGTTAGTTGTGCTATATGTAATATGCAGAGCGTTTACAAGATCGGAGCTTGAATGTGTGTCAACAGGAAGCGTGTGGATTTCCTGCTGAAATATACAGTTAGTGATTTTCTGAGAAGAGTAAATTGAAAGTTGACTCTGAAGATTTCTGCGAAATCACGTGACTGGTAACATTTGCTTGTTTTGCTGCAGACCGTCCAGCTTGCTTTTCAAAAGTAGTTTGGAGACGTTCTTGTTTTATCTCGCTGAGTTGGAGAAAATCCCGCGAAAATAAGTTGTGTTTGGGGAAAACTTGCGGTGAAGAACCTGTTCTATTGATCTGTCCCATTTCGATAAAGATAACTCTATTCATCAATTCAAGGTGATACATATCTGTTCATTTAAAGACCAACTCAAGCAACACTTTACATTTATATTTCCTGAGCAAGCTGTATCTTCAAGATTTCAGAGACGTATCTATTGAGAAATATATTTTTTCCCTTTCCCTGAAAAGAGGGAGAATGTTTTTGCATGTATGTTTTATGGATATTTACAGGGTCAAGCACTGACACTTCAACATTAATAACTGAATCTGTGAAACAGAATTAGCATCTTTATTGCCATAAACGTTCATAATTGCGTTTATTAACAAACTTGTTAATACCTGGTACGGCTATTCTCTTAACCGGAATTATGATTGCAGAAGTAACACTACTTTACCGATATCCCACAATTTCCCCCTTTTTCTTTAATTACCATTTGTTCTCTTCTGCATTTTGCTTTTAGCATCGCCCCAAAAATTCGCAAGCATTATTCCAGAGATTTCATCCATCTCGGTCTCACTCATCCCCTCATTATTTAATCGATAAATTTCCTCTGCCTGATTCCTTTTTAGGGGCATTTGTTTAATTAAGGCTGTCTCAATCAGTCTTTAGGCGAGCCCTCGTATACAGGGTATGATACAACAGCCAATGGCTACCAATACCCCAACTACTACTGTCAGGGAAGTAAGGATGGAAACCACCACCCCTTCCATTTTCCAAACCATGATTCATGCCATCCCATGAGAGATGTGTCTACTTCTAAATTCTCAGCCAGTTTCTCTGCTAAGTAGCCAATCCCCTTAAGGCCTGAGTAATTGAACCATCAGGCGTCGTGTTATTAGGAATAAGGGGACAACAGCTTCCTCCTAACATCAGACACACACTCCCTTTTTCCGCTAAAATCATATCAAGGGCCATTCTATTTTCCCATGCCATCCTACTTGTCACATCAAGCTGTTCTGATGTTCTTTTAACCGCATCCCTTGTATAATTTATAAATCG
>NW_025147169.1:0-1320 GCF_004010195.1 Chiloscyllium plagiosum | reverse complement strand
CCTCATGTCAGTTGTACTTCTTTTCCTGATGACATTCAGTCTCTGCCGAGTCATTTTAGTTCCATTCATGCGTTGGAGCATTTTCACTCCCTTATTTCTGCTGACGAGAACCTTCATGACTTTGGAAAGGTCAAGCAGATGCTAAATGTTTGAGTCTGGAAAAGCATAACTGGTAAGGCAACATCAGGAGCAGGAAAATTTACGTTGCAGACGTTCGCTCTTCATGAGGAATGAGGGGAGGATTAAAGTGCTGCGAGATAAATAGGTGTGTGGGGGACAGGAGTGGAACTGGAGCTGGGAAGTTAATCAGTCGATGCAGGCTGCAGGTTGATGGTGATAGGTCAGAGCGGAGTATGGAGCTGCTGGTGGGCTGTAAGATGGGCAGATAGGACAGTCAAGGGATAGATATCGAGTTGGAACGTTAGACCTGCGATGACGGTTTAGGGAGGGCAGATGAGGAAACTGGTGAAGCTAACGTTGATGCCGAGTGGTTGGACGGTTCCTATGCAGGAAGACGAGGTGTTCTTCCTACACTCATCGATTAGCTTATATTTGAAGGTGGAGGAGGCCTAGGACTTGCATGTCTTTGGAAGGGGGAGATGAAGTAGTCAGCAACAGTACTATGGGATTGTTTAGTGCGTGTATCCCAGAGATGTTCTCTGCAATGCTCTAGGTATTAGTTTCCTGTCTCCCCAGTGTCAAGGAGACCACATCAAGAACAACGGACACTGCAGATGAGGTGTTTGCATTTGCAAGAAAATCTCTGCTGGATATGGAAGGATCGTTCGGTGCGACAGACAGAGGTGAGGTGAGTGCTGAGGGCGCAGATTTTTCACCCGCTGCAGTGGAAAGGGAAGACCAGTTTCAGACTTCTGTTCTCTAAGGAAAACTGCCCCAACTTTCCAATCTACCTTCACAGCTGGAATTGCACATACGCAGCACCATTCACAGCATCCTGTTCATTGCTTTCTTGAATCACGTATTTTCCCCAAATCCTGAAGTTCCCGAGCTGAATTTACAAATAATACAGCTGGTAGTTTCATTCAGAGTCGGATTGACTCAGTGAACAATCTGAAACACAGGTTTTCACTTTGACAAATAGTTTCCCTTTTTTGTGTTTGCTGCAATAGCAGCTCTTCTCCATCTCGACCTCCGGCTGTTCAATGTCATTTACACAGACTATTTTTTGAGAAACTAGATCGAATATTTTTGTGTAAGTGCAGACAGGACATATGCACCTGTCCAGGATTTGAACCACGTAACTAAACCCTTGAATGCCATGACACGCGATGAGTAATGAGTGATAGCCTGGTGACATAG
>NW_025147168.1:0-1320 GCF_004010195.1 Chiloscyllium plagiosum | reverse complement strand
GAAAAGTAGGGTTACATACAAAGGACAGATATGCCCACAAACATTCCCGTGTCAGGGAAGCTCTGTGTTAGATTACAGAGTAAAGCTGCCTCTCCAGTGTCTATCACAAACTCGTACATAACTCATACGCACAGACACACTGTCATGCGGTCACACATGTTCAGTCACACGCAGAGTAGAGCAATGCAAACTCCCGATCTCAGAATCTCATACTAGAACACAACGTCTCACTCAGCCAATCTCAGCCACCAACTCTCAGTCAGTCAGTCACAGACACCTCAAAGCCACACTCGCTCATTAACATACACAGTTACTCTTTCACAAATGTATACTAATGATGCACAATCCGAGAGGCTTGCTTAATGGTAAATCAATTTCTTTATTTTTAGAGAACACAAAATTTGAAGGCAAATTACGTCAGCCTGGTCCTTGATAAATGCCAGTTATCTGGATAAAATACATCTTACTCCACGCTAAATTTCTGACAGATTCTGAACAAGACCACGCACCTACAATTCAGTAGCTGACCTGCCATATTACTATCGTATTTTCCTCTTGAAGTTTGTAAAGTTAGACAGACTTTTAAAAATCTCAGGGCATTGACATTAAAAGGATTCTGGAATCTGCATCTTAATCAATCTAAACTTTGTAACAAAGTACTCCATATCCTGCTTTTAGAGTTTAATTTGTAAATTAACATTTCTCCAATGTAGGAATTCCAGACTGGAAAAAAAAGCTTTTCACACATTTGCCCCTCACCTGTGCTGACGGAATTCAGACTCAAACTGAAGCTTCTCTGCTCCTGCATCCAGTTTACCATTGTACCATTTGGTTTAGATTACCCTCCTCTAACATCGAAATTGCATCGATTTACATCCCAGTTTATTTCATCTGCAGGAGGCCGAGAGATGAAAATGTATAAAGTATGAGATGTGTTTTAATCTGCAAACCCAGGACAAATGATTCCAAAAGTGTCAGTAGCCATTATAGGTTTGTTTCAGGTAGCCATTTCATGTCAGCACAGCGCTGACAACGACTTTATAAACAGGGAAAGGCAAGAACGGGTTGGGGACTTGAGAGTCCATGTGCAAAAGAATGCAGCGTAGATTCACAGAAGTATAGTTGGACTGCACGGGTTCAATGGCCAGGGAAATGCCACAAGCCCAGGACTGTATCCCTGGAATTTTGAAAGGTCTAAAATGATTAAAGTTTGAGAGTCAATGACAGGAATTGCAGGATTAGATAGGGAGAAAATATCGTTGTTGCTTCTGGAATCTATAAATAGGTTCTAACAATAGACTGGAACCCTTTCAAATCTCA
>NW_025147167.1:0-1320 GCF_004010195.1 Chiloscyllium plagiosum | reverse complement strand
ACATGTAGCGCACTATTTAGAAGATATGTTATTTATACATTACACCCGTGCTCAAGGGAGATAATTAATGTTTCTGCTGTTTCAATTCATCGCAATTATCGGACAAGAAAATAAAATAATAAAGCTGCTGCTCCACTGGCATTAACGTTTTGATCGTATTTCAAGTGTTCCATGAAATATGACTTGGCCGCATTATTCACCCAATTATAGCACTTCATGATAAAAGCTGTTTTTTGATGTGTGGATGGAAGCAGCGGTGACCACAACGCTTTCAGGCAATAAATGACTTATGGTGGGCGCATGGGGCAGACGATGTGGAATGGAAGCTGTTGTCTTTTTGTGGACAATAAATCAGGTAGATCTTCAAATACCTCTGAAGAAGAGCAGCAATCACCGAATGTGTCCGTTATACAAATGTGTGCCGCACTCACAATCTTTTTTGCTTATTTTGGAAAGTGGCATTGGAGTTCTACGAACGTCACAACAAAGTTGTCATTAACACACTCGAGTACATGAAATATGCGTAGCTAAATCGTAAGGAGGATTGCTTCTGTCTGGAGAATAATATCGATGGGTGACAAGACAGGCTGATCATTGGTAAACGGAATTCAATCTGGATAAACGTCAGGTGATGCTCCTTGGCAGAGTCAACCAAGCAATGAATTGCATGATGAAAGGAAGTTATCCGGGAAGTAAAGAAGATCAGAAGTAGTTCACCGTGCACGTGCATGGCTGGAACGTGAGATGTCCGGACACGTGGTTACAGTGATCAAGAAGACACGTGGCACACTTCTAATTTAGTTGAGGCATCGAATTCGTTGAAGCATGGAGTTTACGTGAACCGCGGGATGTAAGGCCACATTTGGAACATCACTTGCAGTTTTAGAGTCTGCATTGTAGGAAAAATAATTGCAGCGTTGGAGTATATGCAGAGTACATTTACCAGGATGTTGGCTGGGCTGCAGAATTTCAGTAATGAAGAGAGAATGAGCATCCAGCAGCTGTTTACCTCAGAGTAGAAGATATTTAAGAGGGGACATGACTGGATGTAAAAAAAGAAAGCTTGGAGCATCGGAAGTGTAGAAAGGAAGAAACCTTTCTCCATCACAGAGGGATCAGTAAACAATGCACATAAATTTATGGGAAGTGACAGTTGGTTTAGCAGAGATTTGAGGTATGAAACTTTTGCGGGTGTTGGGAATCCAGATGTCACTGCCTGTCAGCGTAGTCGAGGTAAAACACCAAGAACATTTAAGAAACAGCCGGGTTTTTAGTTAGCATGGTGAGTCCTTAATAGCTTTTCAACCCCCTTCCTCAAGG
>NW_025147166.1:0-1320 GCF_004010195.1 Chiloscyllium plagiosum | reverse complement strand
GAGACAGGGGGCTGTGTGAGACATGGGGCTGTGAGTGACAGGGGGTTGTGTGAGACAGGGGATTGTGTGAGACAGGGGGCTGTCTGAGATAGGTGGCTGTGAGAGACAGGTATCTGTCAGTCGATGCTTAGTCAGTGTGATTTGGTGGCTTTTCAGAGCAGTTTCCTCACACGACCCCAGGATCCTCTTAAAACCGGCTCTGGTGGGAGGGTTTCGGGAAGACTCTGATCACTGAACTGGCTGCAGGAGGCCAGTGTGTTCCTGTAACCCTTCCCCAACCCACCCTGACCTCACATCTTCGCCTGGGAGACTCTGGGCTTTCAATTCCAT
The DNA here is from genome assembly GCF_004010195.1 of Chiloscyllium plagiosum. Lineage (NCBI taxonomy): Eukaryota > Metazoa > Chordata > Chondrichthyes > Orectolobiformes > Hemiscylliidae > Chiloscyllium > Chiloscyllium plagiosum. The sequence continues at coordinate 990 of NW_025147166.1, read as the reverse complement.
CCCTCTCCGTCCACCCCCCCCCTCTCCATGTCCCAGTTTATGATCCTTCAGACAGCGGGTAATTTCAATTTGGAGCCAGGCTATTGCTTGCCCTGCTCAGCCCTCATCCCCATACCCACCCTCTCCCCTTGCCCCTCAAGGGGACTGGGGCATAGTCCTACACCAGAAAACTCTTTTCCTGACATGTTGCTGTCATTAAATGTCCACTTCATGAGGATTCCTATTTTGGTGTGGTTTCCGGTGACATTGAGGACCGTACAGCTCTCTCCCCCACCCCTCATTTCCTCCCTATCCCCTCCCCACCATGTAGTTCCTCTGGAAACACCTCTCCCCAGTGGGAGGCGGTACAGAGAATTGTGTCTCATTGATCTACTTGGCAGCAATGGCTCTGCTTGACCTTTCATTACACCAGTTGCAGGTTCATGCTGAAACTTTGGGTCTCACATGTCAAGGTGAAACCCTTCACCTGATCACCCTACTCACTCAACCTTCTTCAATTCCTCTGTGGGCTGTGGGCATCATTCGCAAACTCAGCCTTCGTTGTCCATCCCTCATTGCCCATGAACTGAGGCCATTGAAGAGTCGACTGGGATGTTGTGAGAAAACACATCTTCTTCACACGGCGAGTAGTTAGGGTGTGGAATACACTGCCTGGAGAGAGGCTGGTTCAGGTGAGGGTATCGGATGGTTATTTGAGCAGTTTTGATCTGCAGGGTTTTGGGGACGAGGCAGGAGATTGGCAGGAAAGAATAGGTCTAGTGCTGGATCGATGGGCCAAACGACCACCTTCTGCACCATTATAATTCTGTATAGCCATATGCTTCAGAGTCCAGCCACCTCCCTTCCCTGAATTCCAATGGTGTTTACAACAACCAGAAATAATTAATTGCATATCCCGGTAACTGGCATGTGTGGGACTTGAACCGACAGCCACAGAACAATAAATGGATTACCAATCCAGTGTAACAATACTGTAGCTTTAAGAGGTGT
>NW_025147165.1:0-1320 GCF_004010195.1 Chiloscyllium plagiosum | reverse complement strand
GATAGCATTACAGCTGTACTGAGAGAGGATATTACTAGAAATACAGCCAGGGAAGTTATTTGAGTGGAACTGAGAAATAAGAAAGGGATGATCACCTTATTGGAATTGTATTATAGATCCCCTAATAGTCAAAGGGAAATGAGAAACAAACTTAAAAGGGGATCTCAGCTATTTCTAAGAATAATAAGGGTGGTTATGCTAAGGAATTTTAACTTTCCAAACATAAACTGAGACTGCCATAGTGTTAAAGGTTTAGATGGAGAGGAATTTGTTAAGTGTGTACAAGACAATTTTCTGATTCAGTATGTGGATGTACCTACTGGAGAAGGTGCAAAACTTGACCTACTCTTGGGATCTAAGGCAGGGCAGGTGACTGAGGTGTCAGTGGGGGAGCACTTTGGGGCCAGCAACCATAATTCTATTAGATTGAAAATAGTGATGGAAAAGGATAGACCAGATCTAAAAGTTGAAGTTCTAAATTGGAGAAAAGCCAATTTTGACGGTATTGGGCAAGACCTTTTGAAAGCTAATTGGGGGAAGATGTTCGCAGGTAAAGGGAGGGCTGGAAAATGGGAAGCTGTCAGAAATGAGATAACGAGAATTCAGAGAAAGTATGTTCCTGTTAGGGTTAAAGGGAAGGCTTGTAGGTATAGGGAATGCTGGATGACTAAAGAAATTGAGGGTTTGGTTAAGATAAAGAAGGAAGCATATGTCAGGATAGGATATGACAGGATAGATCGAGTGAATCATTAGAAGAGTATAAAGGCAGTAAGAGTATACTTAAGAGGGAAATCAGGAGGGCAAAAAGGGGACATGAGACAGCTTTGGCAAATAGAATTAAGGAGAATCCAAAGATTTTTTACAAATACATTAATGACAAGTATTTTGCATCAGTATTTACTATGGAAAAGTATATGGAAGATATGGAATGTAGGGAAATAGATAGTGACACCTTGAAAAATGTCCATATTACAGAGGAGGAAGTGCTGAATGTCTTGAAATGCATAAAGGTGGATAAATCTCCAGGACCTGATCAGGTGTATCCTAGAACTCTATGGGAAGCTAGAGAAGTGATTACTGGGCCCCTTGCTGAGATATTTGTATCATCGATAGTCACAGGTGAGGTGTTGGAAGACTGGAGGTTGGCTAACGTGGTGCCATTGTTTAGGAAGGGTGGTAAGGACAAGCCAGGGAACTATAGACCATTGAGCCTGACCTCGGTGGTGGGCACGTTGCTGGAGGGAATCCTGAGGGACAGGATGTACATGTATTTGGAAAGACAATGATTGATTAGGGATAGTCATCATGGCTTTGTGCATG
>NW_025147164.1:0-1320 GCF_004010195.1 Chiloscyllium plagiosum | reverse complement strand
CCTCTATATCGGAGAGACAAAACGCCGACTGGGCAATCGCTTTGCTGAGCACCTTTGGTCTGTACGCAATCAGGTCCCAGACCTTCCCGTGGCTTGCCAGTTCAACACCCAATCCTGCTCCCATGCCCACATGTCTGCGCTTGACCTGCTGCAATGTTCCAGTGAAGCTCAACGCACACTGGAGGAACAGCATCTCACCTTCCGACTAGGCCCGTTACAGCCTGCCGGTCTCAACATTGAATTCAGATGATTATCCCATCTCGAGCCCTCTGTTTTCATTCTGCTCCGAAATTTTATTTCATTTATTTTATTTATTTTTTAAAATTAAAAAAAAAAATTTTCCCTGTTCTGTACCTCTTATTCCTTAATTGTCTCTCTTTCTCTCGCTCCCCACTCTCTCATCACCTTTTTCCTCTCCTCTTCCCCCTTTGCTACCCTTCTCCTCTGTTTTCCATTTTGCCTCTGCTTCACCCATCCCCCACATATTTTGTCACATAGCACTGGCTTCAGCCTTGGTCATTCACAGCTCCTAGTCTCCCTGTAATCTCTCTGTGCACTGTCATTATCACCTCTTTATTGCTGCCTTTGCTTCTGGAGCCAGGACTCACCTTCTCTCAGCCTCGTATAAATACCTCCTTATTTCTCCCCCTTTTTTTAAGCTTTGACAAAGGGTCAGTGAGACTTGAAACGTCAGCTCTTTTCTCTCCTTACAGATGTTGCCGGACCTGCTGAGATTTTCCAGCATTTTCTCTTTTGGTTTCTATTTTGGTTTCAGATTCCAGTATCCGCAGTAATTTGCTTTTATCCTGGCTAACTTTACAGATGATACAAAGATAGGTAAAGGACAGGTGGCATTAAGTAGGTAGGGAGGCTGCAGAAGGATTTAGACAGGCTAGGAGAGTGGGTAAAGAAGTGGCCGATGGAATACAGTGTGGGAAAGTGTGAGATCATGCACTTAGATAGGAAGAATAGAGGCATGGACTATTTTTTAAATGGGGAGAAAATTCAGAAATCTAAAGTGCAAAGAATCTTGGGATTTGTAGTCCAGGATTCTCTCAAGGTTGCACGTTGAGTCAGTAGTCAGGCAGCAAATGCAATGACGCTATTTATTTTGAGAGGACTTGGATATAAGCAGGGTTGTACATTAGAGGGTCTAAAAGGCTCTGGTCAGACCACAGTTAGAGTATTGTGCCTCATATCTCAGGAAGGATGTAGTGGCCCTGGAGCATTCTCTAAGGAGATTCACAAGAATGGTCCCAGGAATGAAAAGCTTAACATATGAGGAACATTTGAGGACTTTGGGTTTATACTTGATGGAGT
>NW_025147163.1:0-1320 GCF_004010195.1 Chiloscyllium plagiosum | reverse complement strand
CATCAATCTGACCCACTGTGTGACAGTGTGCTGCATCAATCTGACCTAATGTGTGACAGTGTGCTGCATCAATCTGACCCACTGTGTGACAGTGTGCTGCATCAATCTGACCCACTGTGTGACTGTGTGCGACATCAATCTGACCCACTGTGTGACAGTGTGCTACATCAATTTGACCCACTGTGTGACAGTGTGCTACATCAATCTAACCCACTGTGTGACAGTGTGCTACATTAATGTGACCCACTGTGTGACAGTGCACTACATCAATCTGACCCAATGTGTGACAGTGTGCTACCTCAATCTGACCCACTGTGTGACAGTGTGCTGCATCAATCTGACCCACTATGTGACAGTGTGCTACGTCAATCTGACCCACTATGTGACATGTGCTGCATCAATCTGACCCACTGTGCGAAAGTGTGCTATATCAATGTTACCCAATGTGTGACAGTGCGCTACATCAATCTGACCAACTATGTGACAGTATGCTACATCAATCTGACCCACTGTGTGACAGTGTGCTACATCAATCTGACCCACTGTGTGACAGTGCGCTACGTCAACCTGAACCAGTGTGTGACAGTTTGCTACCTCAATCTGACCCAATGTGTGACAGTATGCTATATCAATCTGACCCAATGTGTGACAGTGTGTACATCAATCTGACCCACTGTGTGACAGTGCGCTACTTCAATCTGACCCACTGTGTGACAGTGTGCGACTTCAATCTGACCCACTGTGTGACAGTGTGCTACATCAATCTGACCCACTGTGTGACAGTGCGCTACGTCAACCTGACCCACTGTGTGACAGTGTGCTACATCAATCTGACCCACTGTGTGACAGTGTGCTACGTCAATCTGACCCACTGTGTGACAGTGTGCTACATCAATCTGACCCTCTGTGTGACAGTGTGCTACATCAATCTGACTCACTGTGTGACAGTGTGCTACATCAATCTGACCCACTGTGTGACAGTGCGCTACCTCAATCTGACCCACTGTGTGACAGTGTGCTACAACAATCTGACCCACTGTGTGACCGTGTGCTGCATCAATCTGACCCACTGTGTGACAGTGTGCTGCATCAATCTGACCCACTGTGTGACAGTGTGCTGCATCAATGTGACCCACTGTGTGACCGTGTGCTGCATCAATCTGACCCACTGTGTGACAGTGTGCTACATCAATCTGAACCACTGTGTGACAGTGTGCTACGTCAATCTGACCCACTGCGTGACAGTGTGCTACATCAATCTGACCCACTGTGTGACCGTGCGCTACTTCAATCTGACCCACTGTGTGAAAGTGTGCCACG
>NW_025147162.1:0-1320 GCF_004010195.1 Chiloscyllium plagiosum | reverse complement strand
CTGAGGTATTGAGGGAGCACGTTCTGAGCGATTGTGGGAGCACTTTCAGAGGCATTGCGGGGGCACTTTCTGAGGTACTGAGGGAACACTTTCTGTGGTACTGAGCGAGCACTTTCTGTGTATTGAGGGAGCCCTGTCTGAGCTACTGAGGGAGCACTCTCTGAGGTACTGAGGGAGCACTTTCTGAGGTATTAAGGGAGCACTGTCTGAGGTACAGTGGGAACACATTCTGAGGAATTGAGTGAGCACTGTCTGAGGTACTGAGAGAGCACTTTCTGAGGTTTTTAAAGGAGCACTGTCTGAGGTACTGAGCGAGCACTTTCTGAGGTACTGAGGAAGCATTATCTGAGGAATTGAGGGAGAACTATCTGAGGTACTGAGGGAGCACTTTCTGAGATATTGAGGGTGCACTTTCTGAGGTATTGAGGGAGCACTTTCATGGAAATTGAGGGAGCACCTTCTTAGATATTGAGGGAGCCCTTTCTGAGGTACTGAGGGAGCACTTTCTGAGGTACAGGGAGAGCATTTTCTGAGGTACTGAGGGAGCACTATCTGAGGAATTAAGCGAGCATTATCTGAGGAACTGTGAGAGAACTATCTGAACTATTGTGGGAGCACTTTCTGAGGTATTGAGGGTGCACTTTCTGAGGTACTGAGGGAGAACTATATGAGGTACTGAAGGGGCACTCTCTGAAGTATTGAGGGAGCACTATCTGAAGTATTGAGGGAGCACTATCTGAAGTATTGAGTGAGCACTATCTGAAGTAGTGAGGGAGAAGTACCAGAGGTATTGAGGGAGCACTTTCTGAGTACTGTGGGGGCACCTTCAGAGGCATTGAGAGAGCACTGTCTGAGGTACTGAGGGAACATTTTCTGAGATACTGAGAGAGCACATTCTGAGTATTGGGGAGCACTGTCTGAGGTACTGAGGGAGCACTGTCTGAGGTACTGTGAGAGAACTATCTGAGCTATTGAGGGAGCACAATCTGAGGTATTGTGGGGGCACCTTTGGAAGCATTGAGGGTGCACTGCATGAGGTACTGAGGGAGCATTGTCTGAGGTACTGAGGGTCCACTTTCTGAGGTATTGTGGGTGCACTGTCTGAGGTACTGAGGGATCACTTTCTGACATACTGAGGAAGCACTATCTGAGGTATTGAGGGAGCACTATTGGAGGTATTGAGGGAGCACTATCGGAGGTATTGAGGGAGCACTTTCTTAGATATTGAGGGAGCACTTTCCTAGATATTGAGGGAGCCCTTTCTGAGGTACTGAGGGAGCACTATCGGAGGTACTGAGGGAGCAAATTCTGATGTATTGA
>NW_025147161.1:0-1320 GCF_004010195.1 Chiloscyllium plagiosum | reverse complement strand
GTTGGTTTGTGTGCTGTTATGAGTCCGAGTGCTTGCAGTAGACTAGCTGTCAGTTCGGAAATGCTCTTGATGTATGGAAGCGCTTCACAGGAGGCTCCCAAGCAATGAGAATGTCACCTGGACAGGGGACGAAAAGTCTGCAACACAAATTTCGAGCTCGCCGAACAGAACCACAACGACATATAGCATTTCTCCCATATCCATTGCAAATTGAATGCTTACACTCAATTGATCGACTAGCCCTAACATTCGTTCCCTCACCAACCCTCACATACCTCATCCAAAATGTGTAAATTTCAATCATTATTTTGAATTTTAATAATACAGTATTGAATTGAAAGGTGTTTGTTGGAGCTATTTGCTCACTAACTGTGATTAATGTCAGTCTCCGTGGATCATAAATGTGTCACTAGAGGGTTTTCTTTTGTATTAATGAGGGACACAGTTCAATGTGTTATCCCATAGTATGAGTGGGCGCATCATTCAAAGCACTAATAGGAAGCAGCAGCTCCAGAGAGAGGGGGATCAGAAACATAATCTGTGACCGTTAGACTGGAATGATCCAACAATTGATCAGAATCTGAGAACATTAGACTGGAATGCTCCAACAACGGATCCGAATTTTGGAACATTAGACTGGAATGTTTCAACAATGGATCACAATCTGAGAACATTAGACTGGAGTGTTCCAACAATGGACAGGTGTTTAAACTACGGTCTTTACTGGATTTCCCAACCTTGGATATCATTAGCATCGTGGATCTATGATATCTTGATGGTTATTCAAGCTGGTTACTATCACATCCTCGCTATAGTTGGCGTTCCTGGTAAGTCATTCTAACTGTGCATTAAAGCAGGTTAGACTTAATTGTTGTTCATATAATTAAAATTTGGAAAGGTGGAAGTCTACGTTTTCAGCTCCAACAAGAATCTCAGTCTTTACAAATTATAGTGAGCAATTTACTACTTTCAAGTTACTCACAAAAATGCGAGGAGGAACTCTAAAACTCCATAATCCTTCTAGCCCTGCACAGATCTATATCTCCATATCCTCCCCACTCACTAATTCTTTCCAATACCACATCATGATATCCCTGTCTCCTCCTCAGCAATAGTGCACCTTCTGAGTAAACCATCGCATGAGCCTCTGTTAAATCCGGAATCACCTGCTTCAAGCCCCTTCTAACCACATGTGCATCACAAAATAATTGCACTTAAAATGTTTAACTTGTTCTCTGCACAGAAACTGTCTACCGGAAAGATAATGTATGGTGTCAAGTCATTGACGCGTGATCTAGAGCCACAGAATAATAATATGTT
>NW_025147160.1:0-1320 GCF_004010195.1 Chiloscyllium plagiosum | reverse complement strand
AACCACTTTCATTTGCTGTCATGCATAGAGACAAGTCCTTCAGCCAAAACTGGTCCATACCAACCAAAATGTCCATCCACATTATCCCAATTCCCTGCACTTGGCCCATATCCTCTCTGCCTTTCCAATTCATATATTGTTCGAACAAAGTGCAGCGAGGTTTTGTGATATCAAGGAAGGGCCCAGGAAAGATCTCGCTGAATCTATCATTCATCTTACCCTAGCAGTCAGATTACACAGAAACAATTTGACTGGAGGTTATAAACAAGGAGTACAAGCAAACACTGGTGGGAGATGTGTATGGAAGTCAATACTGCAGGGAAAAAAATTGTACGCTCTAAACAGGAAATTAGATATACAAGCGTTTGCAGGCAAAACTCAACGGGTTTGGTACCATTTGAAGGAAGAAAGACGAAAGTTTGGCCCTCGAATAGCACAGCAGGTTAGGGCACATCCAAGGAGCAGAAAAGTCTATGTTTCGATCATAAGCCCTTCATCAGGAATTCACTTCAGAATTCACTTTTTGTTAATCCTCTGTAGGAAGAGAGTGAGTCAACGTTTTTAATTTGGGATTTCTTCATGAGAACAGCTTTTGTTTTCGATCTCCAGTATATGCAGCTCTTTGTTTTATTTTAGATCAGCAATTATCTTGCATGCTGCAGTATTAATGGACAACTTGATCTGGGAAGAGGGGAAGGGGTGAGGGAAAAGAGCAGGCAATGTGTCAGTAACAGCTTAAGGCCCTGTGGAGGTAAAGGAAGGCTTGTTGGAAGCACCACACTGGAATTCGGCATCATTTGAACAGATGTGACAGATCCAGAGAAAGTGGCTGGATGCAGTTTCTCGCGCAGCTGGTCATTGAGTGTCACAGTGCCGAGCGATACTGCCTTATAGCACCAATAACCTGGGTTCGATTCCACCCTTTGGTGACATTCTGTGCGGTGTTTGCACACTCTCCTTGTGTGTGCGTGAGTTTCCTCTGGGTGTTTGGTTTTCCTCTCACAGCCAAAAATGTCCAGGTTAGGTTCAGTGACCTAACTAAATTGTTCCTCAGTATCCAGGGATGTACAGGTTCGGTGGATTGTCTTTGGGTAATGTAGAGTTACCGGGTTAACGTTTGGGTTTGGTGGCCGGGATGTTATCTGGAGGGTCAGTGTGGACTCGGTGGGCCAAATGGCCTGGTTCCACACTGCAGGGTTTCTATAATTTCTATGTAGCTGTCTGTGTTTGAAAACACTTCCCAGGATCCTATCTTTAAGTGTTAACACAATTTGCCTCAACAAAATATTACACCTTCCGTTGTCTAACATGAACTCCATC
>NW_025147159.1:0-1320 GCF_004010195.1 Chiloscyllium plagiosum | reverse complement strand
CCACAGGCATAATTTTAACCAGGGAGCAGGTCCTCGGATGCTGCCTGACCTGCTGTGCTTTTCCAGCACCACTCTAATCTAAACTCTGGTTCCCAGCATCTGCAGTCCTCACTATCGCCTATAATTTTAACCACCTCTATTAGGTCAGTCTGGATTATCCTTTCCTTCAGAAAAGATGTCCCAGGATATTTGATCTTTCTGGACAATTTTCTCCTCTCCATTCTTTTGTAAATCTTTATTTGCACTTCCCCCAGTACATTTCTTTGATACAGAGAACAAAACTGTGGCCAATCCTCTATTGGCTGGATTTTGCAGGGGAGGGAGTGAATGTATGACTGGTTAATAGGGCAATGTGATTGCTCCCTCTGTAGTGTTGGCTGGCCCTTGGGCAGTTTAACACTAGGAGCAGCATTAATTGGTGAAAGGCAGAACCTCTGTCCTTTCTCAGGAGCGAGCCCGGCCTCCTTTCAATTGTTGAAAAGTCAGGTGACCATCAACTCTGTAGCCTCAGCAGTGCCAGGTTGGAGAGGTGGTCATCTCTGGGGATTACATACAGCTTTGACAAAGAGGAACCCAGACCTCAGGTAGCCCTCATTCTGACAGGACCCTGGAGATGGAGTTGGGTGTCAGTGAAGGAACCAGATTAGGGAGGCCAGCAGAGGAGGTTAAAAGCTGAAGAACCACTTCTGGAGGGTAGAGGCCTTTGATTGGCACTGGGACCCACAAAAGACCATCTTGTACAAGACAGTCATTAGACGTTAGCTGGAGCACTATTACAGTGCAGGGCACCACATTGCTGGAAAGAAGTAAAAGCATTGGAGAGTGTGTAGAGGCGGTTTACTACAATGGTTCCAGGATTGAGAGAATTCAGTGATAAGGATAGATTGAAGAAGTTGAGACTGTTCTCTTTGGAGAGAAGAAGGCTGAGAGGAGATCTGATGGAGGTTTTCAAAAGCATCACTGGGCTGGACAGAGTGGATAAGGAGAAGCTGCTCCCCCTCATAAAAATAACAAGAATGAGAAGGCATAGATTTAAAATAATATACAAGGGTGATGGGAGAAAAATACCCTGTGAGCAGTTAGGGTCTGAGGATTTTTTCCTTTGGAGATGGGAGCAGAATTTCTTCAAGGTGGGCGTGCACAGATGAGATGTGCCAGTGAGTTAACTACTTCGCCAGCACCATTGTCAATAGGTCCCTCAACTGAGTCCAACCCAGCTCTCACATTTCCAACCTCTCTTCCTTCCTGCAACAGCAATAGGGTTCCCCTTGTCCTTACCTACTATCCCACCAGTATCTACATTCAGAAGATTATCAGCCA
>NW_025147158.1:0-1320 GCF_004010195.1 Chiloscyllium plagiosum | reverse complement strand
TGATGAGCGACGAGGCTAGGACCACTATGAACCACTGACAGAGCAGGCAGGGACCGCCATGGCCTGCTGAGATACCAGGCTGCTAAGGCAGGCTGAGAGCCGCCCAGAGACCCAAAGGGAAAAAATGGGGAGAAACAAAAGAAGGGAACAGAAAAGAGCAGAGGAGCTCCCGTTGGAGTATCCTACTCCGCCGCTCTTGTACTCTCGATTATTAACTTTTTTCTAGTAAGTGCAACCACTTTGGCTGTCACGTTGTGTAGCTAGAAGCAACGATTCCTACTTTAATGGAAGGACGATCATTCATTACATCTAAATATGTTTCGATAAGAGGCATTTGGATGGGTATATGAATAGGAAGGTTTTGGAGTGATATGGGCCGGGTGCTGTCAGGTGGGACTAGATTGGGTTGGGATATCTGGTCGGCAAGGACAGATTGGACCGAAGGGGTTGTTTCCATGCTGTACATCTCTATGACTCTATGACACTACCCTGTGGATTTTCTGTTTTCATAAACTTGGACTGTGTTGTTTGACCACCAGCAGCTACAGTCAGCTGTTTTATATTATTACTTTGGACTTCCCAAACCCTTCCTCAATTCAAAACCTCCAAAATTGAAGAAATGGACTGCTGCAATCGATTGGAGTCCACGAAGTGCAAATATCACAGCCTCATTGAGTTAGAAGGTAAGGTAATACAAATAGTTCTGTACTTTGCCATCGTATCTGTCGGAAGAGTTTTTGAAAAAATACGATGGTGAGAGAAAGCTTTCAGTGTATTCGAGACAACACCTCACTTCATGTCAAGAAACCTACGAGGGTTTCTCCTCCTGCTGAACAAATGTTGCCAAACAAGTATTTGAAATGTGTCTAAGCTCCTGATGACATTAATGGATTGGGAAATGTTGCACATTTTTACTCTTTTTGTTGGCTGCGTCAAATTCCAAAACATAATTAATTTTCGGTGACACAGCTGACTAATGGTTATTAAAGGGAAAGTCAAATATCCTTAGACACCGGGTTTTCGTCCAACCGGATTATTTGAAATTGCAAGCTTTCAGAGCTCCCACTCCTTCCTCAGACATTTAGCTCCCAAAGCTTAGGGTTTTAAATAAACCAGTTGGACTATAACCCTGTGTCATGTGATATTTGGCTTGGTCCACCAAAGTCCACCACCAGCATCTCCACATATTAAGGGGAAAATGAGAAAATGTCTCGGGAACTGGAAATGTTAATTTGTTTATTATTATTAGCGAATGTTCTATCAATGGATCTTTAATATCGACCTTAGCATGACACTTGGCAGATATGTGCGCACGACGTA
>NW_025147157.1:0-1320 GCF_004010195.1 Chiloscyllium plagiosum | reverse complement strand
TTAAGACTCTTGTAAAAGGTGCCTCAAATGCCACAATAGTTAAGAAAGGTGCAGGTTTTATTATCGCCCGTGTTTTTCCAATTACCTAACTTGTCTGACACGTCTGGTAAAATTCAACTACATCCTGTTGCAGTCCAGGCCAGAAAAATGTCTCTGTATTTCAGCCTGTGTTTTCGTCACTCCTAAATATCTTCTAGTTGGTAGGTAATGCACGATTCGCATCACCTCCTTTCTATACACCATTGGCAAAATGATTCGATGACTCTCTTCCCATTTCTCATCTCTTTGACTATGTGATTGTCTTTATTTCCTTATCTGGACATCATTTTCGGTAATGACACTCAGAGATACATTCAAAATTCCTAACCTATATGCTTTTTGATGCAACTGGTTTAATCTTCTATCTTTCTGCTGTGACTCACTTAGTTTAGCTGAACTCAAAATACATGCATGATCACCTACTTGCTACTGTTTTGTCTCAACTGTCAGATGGAACAAATTCTCCATTAATGCCACTTAAGCTTCCTTATCTTTACGTTTTTGATATTATCTGTTTCAACTGGTGACACTGGAACCTGTTACCCCACAATCAGCAAAGTGTCCAGGATAAGACTCCTGCATTGCTTCAGTTGCCTGCGTCTCCACTGGCTCTTCAACAGAGTTGGCAGGACTCGTACCAGTGAATCAGTTATATTTTTCGCAAGGATAAATTGCATTCCTGGAGCTGAGAGTTTGTCCAATACCCCTCCCACAATTGCTCCACACTTTTCTGAATATGTTATCCTCACTTTACAAAATGTTATACTTTTGTCTCAAGATGAATTCCCTTTATCAGTACATTTTCTAGAAATAGTTCTTCAGGAGTACATATCTCCTCATCTTTCAGAAGCATAGACTGAGAGGATACCGTCCCTTAATATTGCATCCTCTTTACCTGCACGATGTGAATAAACTTTCACTTTGCAGGTATATTTTCTGAGCCGATCTGTCACTTCCTTCTTAACAAACTTCCGATCAGTTTGCATATTCTGAAGCAGGTTTCTAGCTTCCACTGTGTTTTCTGTTACCACTCCTACAAAACTCACAGGCTGATCCCGTTTTCCTGCGTCTGTTTTTTATTTTTTCTGAACCCACCAACACAGTGATTTTATGTGTCCTAATTTGTTGCAATGAAAACACCAGAGCTTGTTAAACTTCTTTGTCTCCTTCAAGTATTTCCTTTTTACCCTGAGGAAAGTTATCAGTTTGATCTTCACCGAGATCTAACTTTCTCTTTCTATGTGAGGGTTCTCTTTGCCCCAGTTTCTATCCATCATGGAC
>NW_025147156.1:0-1320 GCF_004010195.1 Chiloscyllium plagiosum | reverse complement strand
ATTTGGTGACAATTGTAATTCTCTTCTGTGGACTCTGTGAACTCTCCAAATGCATCACCGTATACCTCGTGGCGATGGCAGTGGCAGATTTATCTGTACTGAAATTTGGCACATTGCCCTTTGAGATTAAAATTTTTTTTCAAGGACATCCCGAAACTGCACTCCCGTTTTCCCATCTCAACATCGTTTTTATTTTTGTTTGCATTGATTGGTCTGTGTGGTTGACTGTCTCATTCACCATTGATAGATTTGTTGCTGTTTGCTGTCAGAAGCTACGAAAAAACTACTGCATCACTACAACTTCAATAGTAATTACAGCTGTTGTGTGTTATGTCAGCAGTTTGCAGAGCGCTCACATGAATTTTATACACGAACCTCGTGAAATAATTACACTCATGGTCTTGTACTGTAACGGCCAGCTTTTACAACAGTATAAGTCACGTGTTTCTGGCTTGAAAATATTCTAACCCCAACTGTTCTATTTGTGATATTTCTGTTCAACGCATTGACCACCAGGAGAATTTTACATTCAAATAGAGTAAGAAGTGGTGTCGGTGGAAAAAAAACAATGTCAGGATCACAATGATCTAGTGATAGAGAAATGAAGAATATTAATTATTCCATTTCTCACTACATTTGGCAGCGTTTTGCTTTTGTGCACTGTAACACTCGTATCTCACCTTTGGGTAGAATTTGCTGATATATCGTTTTTGGAAACAAATTACAATGATCCATTTATTAATCTCGAAAAATCTGAATACATTTTTTCCTCTATGAGTTGCTGCATCAACACGTATATTTATGATTTTGTCCAGCGCAAATTCAGGGAAAGAAATAAAGACCATCATTAAAACTCCCTTGAATCTACTCATGGATTCAAGTAAAGTAGTTTAAATGAATCATTACTGATAAAAAGAGATATTTTTGAAGCATTCCATCTTTGTCTCATCAGTGTAATTTTCAGGAAAAATTAAACTGATGCGAAACCGACATTTGTACAGTGTGAGTGGAGACTTGTTCAGGCAGACTTTATTTGGTAGACATATTAGCATGGGCAATGCACTAGTTGACGATAACCATAATTAACTGTTAAGACATGTTTGCATCTTAAACCAGGCAAGATTACATAGATTTGGTCAATTCAGTGTCATGAAGACTGAATGTCTTTGTCCTTTTCTTTGCAGAAAAACAGGCAGACGAAAACGACACAATGTTTCTCTGCAAATAACAGGGCCCTGTTTATTCTTATATGCTGCTTCCAGTGCACAAAAATGAATTGCATCACGGTTGATGGAAACACCACTACCATTGAATGTCCAC
>NW_025147155.1:0-1320 GCF_004010195.1 Chiloscyllium plagiosum | reverse complement strand
ATCGGCCGTTCCTTCCTGGGTCAGAATCCTGGGTTTCCCTCCCTCAGGCACATTGTGGGTCTACCCTACAGCACATGGACTGCAGCGGGTCAAGGAGGCAGCTCACCCCCCACCTTCTCAAGGGGGGGCAACTAGGGACAGGGAGGGAAATACTGGACCCAGCCAGCATCACTCACATGCGACAAACTAATAAAATATAGACCTTGTTTAATTTTTCTTGTGCTAAAGCTATTGTGCATTTAATAAATTGTTAAATTCTCTGTTTAAGATGCAAAGCTGGTGTCTGGAATTAATTTGTCTGGGTCTAATTCTTCAAAGGTTTGGTTTGGAACTATTGGTGTAAGTACTGGGAGTCTGATTTGACTGGAACATAAATGGACAGGTTGATTTCGATCCAGTCTCTGTCTCTGTCATTCCAAACAAGCCTGAGCTGCTTCAAGGTCAACATTATGTCTTCGATATGCTCAGGTTTGTGAGGGTGGGTCTTCAGGTAGACCCGTGAGGGTGTTCCTGTGGACAATCAAAGGGGACAGTGGTCTCCACTCAGGATCTAAATCAGTCACACAGATCAAAATATCCCAGAGGTGCTTTGAAGCTAAAGGGTGAGCCTTTCTGTTTAGAACACCCCCCCACCCCAACCATTCCTTACTGGCATGGAGATGGAGTTTAGGAAGGGTGTTGTGGTGACCTGGATCCCTTACCCAAACGGTTCCTGGTGGGACCTTGTACCCTGACATTGAGCAATGAGGAGAAAATAGAGTGAATTCCTGAGAGCTGTGGCATACAGTTGCAGTCATGGGCAGAGGAATAGCAGATGGAGTTTAATCTGGGTAAGTGTGAGGTACTGCACTTTGGGGGATCAAATATTAAGGAAAGGCTAACAGCAGGACTCTGCAGAGGGACCTTGGGGTTCAAGAACAGACTGTGTTGTAACTCTCTTTATGGTGGCAAGAACAGTGCAGCTCCAGGCTGTTATTGACAGGAGAAACAGAAACTGTGACCCCGATACACACAGGCACGGGTTAGAATCATGGAATAGAATCTCTGCAGTGTGGACACCAGCCCTTCGGCCCAACAGGTCCTCACTGACCGTCCAAAGAGTATCCAACCCAGACCCACTCCCCCTCCTCGGCATTTTTACCCCTGACTAATGCACCTAATCTACCCATCCCTGGGCACTGTGAGACAATTTCCCATGGCCAATCCACCCTAACCTACACATCCCTGGGCACTATGGGACAATTTCCCATGGCCAACTCACCCTAACCTACACATCCCTGGGCACTCTGAGACAATTTCCCATGGCCAATCCACCCTAAC
>NW_025147154.1:0-1320 GCF_004010195.1 Chiloscyllium plagiosum | reverse complement strand
GCAGCAGAATTGTATTCCAGAACAAAATTCAAAGTCACTATCTGGCATATGGTCCACTTTACCCTGCCCATCAAGCCAGAGGATAAACCCTTGTTCAATGGAGAATACAGGAGGGCCTGCCAAGAGCAGCACCAGCTACACCTCACAATGAGGTGACGTTACATATCAAGACCACTGACTCACCAAATAGCATAAACAGCCAGTGACAGACAGATCTAACCAACAAATCAGATCTAATCACTGCAATCCTGCCACATACAATCAGGTTGAATTGTGTGGTCAGTCAAACAACTCACTGGAAGAGGAGGATCCACAAATATCACCTTCCTCAGTGATGGAAGAGGCCAGCACAACAATAGAAAAGATAAGGCTGAAACATTCACAACAATGTTCAGACAGAAGTGTCGATGGGATGATCTATTTTAGTCTCCTCCAGTTGGCAGTTATCAGCTAATTCAATTCATTTTTGTTTGGTATCTCCAAGTGGCAGGAGAGATGGGATAATGCAAAAGCTGTGGGCCCTGAGAACATTCCATTCAAGCTGTTCCTGCAGGGACTTTGCACTGGGACGTACCTGACAATGTGGGAAACTATCTGGGCGGGTCCTGTACACACAGACAAAACATCAGAAAATCAATGACTGTTCCATTGCTCTAATCTATATCACTAATAATGTGTTGCAAAGTCATTGGGATCTACAGTGGGATCACGTAGCACTTCTTCAGCACCAACCTGCTCAATGAAACTCAGTTTAGTCTCTGCCAGGGGCACTCATCCCTTGGGCACATTGGAGCCTTGGTTTAATGGTGTACAACAAGAAAACACATAGCTGAATTCTACAGGTGAGGTGATAGTGTCTGCATTTTTAACATTGTCATAAATGCATTTGACCAAGTGCTGTACCAGGATTAACGGCAAAACTACAGCAAATAAATCTCGTCTGCACTGGCTGAAGTTATACCTGACACAAATGACGGTGGTTGGGGTTGGTGGAGAGTAGCCATCTCAGCTCCAGGACAGCTCTGCATCAGTTCCCCACGTGCGGGGTTTCTGGTTAAGCCTGTAAATTAGAAATGGAAAGGTAAGGCACCATACTCCGACAGGATAATAGGGCTGCTCTCTCGTTCGACAGACACGACTGGTGGTAGTTTAACTGGACAGTCATCATGCCTCAAGAAAGGGGGAGTTTGAGTAGGACAGTCCTTTAGTCACCCCAGTCAGTGCAG
This sequence comes from Chiloscyllium plagiosum, assembly GCF_004010195.1. Classification (NCBI taxonomy): domain Eukaryota; kingdom Metazoa; phylum Chordata; class Chondrichthyes; order Orectolobiformes; family Hemiscylliidae; genus Chiloscyllium; species Chiloscyllium plagiosum. The sequence continues at coordinate 94 of NW_025147154.1, read as the reverse complement.
GAATTGAACCCACATTGTTGGCATTAATATCTAGCCGTCCAACTGATTGAGCTAACCGAGGCCTCACTTAGCTCCTTGTGGTAGATATTGTAAT
>NW_025147153.1:0-1320 GCF_004010195.1 Chiloscyllium plagiosum | reverse complement strand
GAAAGAAGCCGTGAGGGCTAGAGTGTTCACAACAAACCCAGGACCAGGTTGGCAGGTCCTACTGAGACCATTAATAAGTCATTAAGGTCCCCCAATTGGAGCATGGACACTGGGTTACTCCTACTCCTAGTAAGAGTACTGTGATTACTGCTGTTTCAGTGCTAGCAAGCAAATAGTGAAGTGTGGCCATGTGATAAAATCATTTACATTCAGTGCTGAATACTTGAGACTTTTTTGTGAGAAACTTTATAATTCTTCTCGACGTTCTTAATACACTTTTTGTTTCATACAATGGTGATTTTCTACACAGGATTACAGAGGAAAAACAGACCATTTGGCACAATCAGTTCATGCCAGCGCTTATGTTCCACTCAAGGTGTTTCACATCTTTCCTCATCTAAATCGCCCATTGTAATTCTCTATTCCCATCCCTTCCAAGTGCTCGCCTTGAAATACATCTAAACAATTGATTTCTACTATTCCGACTGGTCACATATTCCCAGTTCTCATCATTCTTTCAGTGAAAGGGTTTCTTCTGAATTCCCTTTTGGATTTCTTGAGGTACTGTCTTATATTGACAGTCTCTAGTTATGTTCTACCCCGTAGTGAAATGTTTTCTCTGTACCTTCTCTTTTCAAAACCTTTCATAATTTTAGAACTGTCATCCTTCTTTTCAAGAGAGAAGTGAACAGCGCAACAATTCTTCCTTGATATACACAGCCAGAAACTTGTGTAGCATTCTTATAAATCTTATCTTCACTCTCTCTCATACATTCTATAATATGTCAACTCGAACAGCAGGCAATACTCTTAATTATAGTCAACCAAATTTCGAAAGTGACCCTACTTTCAAATCTATCCCTTTAGAGATAAAGCTTAGAGCCTTGTTTGCATTTTTATGGCCTTGGAACCTGTGGTGAAATTGTTAATGACTGATGTAATTGTCTGAAATCCCTTTGTTTGTCTCCCTCACTTAGACGTGCATCTTTGAATAAATGACCTGCACATTATTCATACCAAGATGTAACACCTTACGTTTATCTGTGTGGATCTTCATTTGCTAATTATTTGAACATGCCGTAAATTAATTAATGATCTCTTGCAACTTCTTGTAGTCCTCAGAATTGGCTACATTTCAACATTCCTTTCCAATTTGGTGTCATTGAATTGCTAATTTTTTTCTTGTAATTAGATACAATATTAATTTGCAGTTTACTTTATTTTGTTTTGAATTTTTAGAGAGGTGCAGTAATCCACACGGTAACTATAACAACTAAATGTAGAATTACAGATAGATGAAAATTATTACACACAGAGGAC
>NW_025147152.1:0-1320 GCF_004010195.1 Chiloscyllium plagiosum | reverse complement strand
ATTCAATCCCTGTCACTGAATGAGATTCAATCACAGTTACTGATTGAGGGTCAATCCCTGTCACTGACTGAGGCTCAATCCCTGTCACTGACTGAGAATCAATTCCTTTCACTGACTGAGGGTCAATCCCTGTCACTGAATGAAACGCAATCCCTGTCACTGACTGAGATTCAATCCCTGGCACTGATTGAGATTCAATCCCAGTCTCTGTCAGAGATTCATTTCCTGTCACAGACTGAGATTCTGTCCCTGTCACTGACTGAGATTCAAACCTGTCACTGACTGAGGTTCAATCCCTGTCACTGACTGAGATTCAATCCCTGTCAATGTCTGAGGGTCAATTCCAGTCACTGACTGAGATTCAATCCCCGTCACTAACTGAGACTCAATCCCAGTCACTGACTGACGCTCAATCCCTGTCACTGACTGAGATTCAATCCCTGTCACTGTCTGAGATTCTATCCCGGTCACTGACTGAGGGTCAATCCCTGCCACTGACTGAGTTTCAATCCCTGTCAATTACTGAGGCTCAATCCCTGTCACTGACTGAGGTTCAATCCCTGTCACAGACTGAGATTGAGTCCTTGTCACTCTCTGAGTTTCAATCCGTGTCACTGACTGAGATTCAATCCCATTCATCTAACTGAGATTTAATCCCTGTCACTGACTGAGGTTCAATCCCAGTTACTGATGGAAATTTAATACCTGTAACTGACTGAGATTCAATCCCTGTCGCTAACTGAGATTCAATCCCTGTCACTGACTGAGATTCATTCCCTGTCACTGTCTGAGGGTCAATCCCAGTCACTGACTCAGATTCAATCTCTGACACTAACTGAGATTCAATCCCTGTCACTGACTGAGGTTCATTCCCTGTCACTGTCTGAGGGTCAATCCCAGTCACTGACTCAGATTCAATCCCTGACACTAACTGAGATTCAATCACTGTCACTGACTGAGATTCAATCCCTGTCACTGACTGAGGTTCAATCCCTGTCACAGACTGAGATTCAATCACTGTCCCTGACTGAGGTTCAATCCCTGTCACTGTCTGAGATTCAATCCCTGTCACTGACGGAGGATCAATCCCTGTCACTGACTCAGATTCATTCCCTGTCACTGTCCGAGGGTCAACCCCAGTCACTGACTGAGATTCAATCCCTGTCACTAACTGAGATTCAATCCCTGTCACTGACTGAGGTTCAATCCCTGTCACTGACTGAGGTTCAATCCCAGTCACTGTTTGAGATTCAATCCCTGTCACTGACTAAGGTTCAATCCCAGTCACTGACTGCGATTCTATGACTGTCAAAGACGGAG
>NW_025147151.1:0-1320 GCF_004010195.1 Chiloscyllium plagiosum | reverse complement strand
GCTTGTGTGTGTGTACACCTGACTCTGCCTGTGTGTGTATATACACCTGCGCGTGTGTATACACCTGTGTGTGTATGTATACACCTGCCTCTGCGTGTGTGTGTATATATATATACACTTGCCTGTATATTTGTATACACTTGGCTGTGTGTGTATATACACCTGCCTGTGTGTGTGTGTATACACCTGGTGTGTGTGTGTGTCTGTGTGTGTAGATACACCGAGTGTATGTATATACCTGCCTGTGTGTGTGTGTATATATACACACCAGCGTGTGTGTGTATACACTATGTGTATAAACCTGCCTCTGTGTGTGTGTTTGTGTATATATACCTGTGTGTGTGTGTGTATACACCTGCCTCTGTGTGTGTGTGTGTACACCTGTCTGTCTGTGTGTTTGTGTATTGTGTGTACACCTGTCTGTCTGTGTGTTTGTGTATATATACCTGCGTGTGTGCATATATACACCTATCTCTGTGTGTGTGTATATACACCGAGTGTATGTATATACCTGCCTGTGTGTGTATATATACACCAGCGTGTGTGTCTATACACTGTGTGTATAAACCTGCCTCTGTGTGTGTTTGTGTATATATACCTGCGTGTGTGCATATATACACCTACGTGTGTGTGTGTGTATATACACCTGCCTCTGTGTGTGTGTGTGTATACCTGCCTGTCTGTGTGTGTGTGAGTATACCTGCCTGTCTGCGCGTGTGTGTGTGTATATGTGTATACTTGCCTGCCTGTGTGTGTGTATGTGTATATACCTGCCTGTCTGCGTGTGTGTGTATAAACCTGCCTGTCTGTGTGTGTATAAATATACCTGCCTGTCTGCGTGTGTGTGTGTGTGCATATACCTGCCTGTCTGCGTGTGTGTGTATATATACCTGCCTGTCTGCGTGTGTGTGTGTATATCCTGTCTGCGTGTGAATGTATATACCTGCCTGTCTGCGTGTGTATGTATATACCTGCCTGTCTGTCTGTGTGTATATCCAGCCTGTCTGCGTGTGTATGTATATACCTTCCTGTCTGTGTGTGTGTGTGTATATATACCTGCCTGTCTGTGTCTGTGTGTGTGTATGTGTGTATATACCTGCCTGAATGCGTGTGTGTGTGTGTGTGTGTGTGAGTATACCTGCTTGTGTGTGTGTGTGTGTGTATATATACCTGCCTGTCTGCGCGTGTGTGTATGTGTATACTTGCCTGTCTGTGTGTGTGTATGTGTATATACCTGCCTGTCTGCGTGTGTGTGTATATACCTGCCTGTCTGCGTGTGTGTGTATAAACCTGCCTGTCTGTGTGTGTGTGTGTGTGTGT
>NW_025147150.1:0-1320 GCF_004010195.1 Chiloscyllium plagiosum | reverse complement strand
GTCAGAGACAGTGAGATCTCTGTGCAGTAGAGAGAGTGAGAGCTCTCTGTTATAGAGACATTGAGATCGCTGTGTATTAATGACAGTGAGAGCTCTGTGTACCAGAGACAGTGAGAGCTCTGTGTATCAGAGACAGACAGATCTCGGTATATCAGAGACAGTGAGAGCTCTCTTAATAGAGACATTGAGATCGCTGTGTATTAATGACAGTGAGAGCTCTGTGTACCAGAGACAGTGAGAGCTTTGTATATCAGAGACAGTGAGAACTCTCTGAAATAGAGACAGTGAGATCGCTGTGTATTAAAGACAGTGAGAGCTCTGTGTATCAGAGACAGTGAGAGCTCTGTATATCAGAGACAGTGAGATCTCTGTGTATCAGAGACAGTGAGAGCTCTGTGTACCAGAGACAGTGCGAGCTCTGTATATCAGAGACAGTGAGAACTCTCTGTAATAGAGACAGTGAGATCTCTGTATATCAGAGACAGTGAGTCCTCTCTGTAATAGAGACATTGAGATCACTGTGTATTAAAGACAGTGAGAGCTCTGTGTATTACAGACAGTGAGAGCTCTGTGTATAAGACACAGTGAGAGCTCTGTGTATCAGAGACAGTGAGAGCTCTCTGTAATAGAGACATTGAGATCACTGTGTATTAATGACAATGAGAGCTCTGTATATCAGAGACAGTGAGGCTCTGTGTATCAGAGACAGTGAGAGCTCTCTGTAATACAGACATTGAGATCGCTATGTATCAGAGACAGTGAGATCTCTGTGTATCAAAGACATTGAGATCTCTGAGTATGAGAGACAGTGAGAGCTCTGTGTATTAGAGATGGTAGGAGGTCTGTTTATTAGACACAGTGTGAACTCTGGATATCAGAGACAGTGAGAGCTCTGTATATCAGAGACAGTGAGAGCTCTCTGTAATAGACACATTGAGATCGCTGTGTATAAAAGACAGTCAGAGGTCTGTGTATCAGATACAGTGAGAGCTCTGTGTATCAGAGTCAGTGAGAGCTCTGTGTATCAGAGACAGTGAGATCTCGGTATATCAGAGACAGTGAGAGCTCTCTGTTATTTGAGACAGCGAGAGCTCTGTATATCAGGGACAGTGAGAGCGCTGTGCATCAGAGGCAGTGAGATCTCTGTGCGTCAGAGACAGTGAGATCTCTGTGCAGTAGAGACAGTGAGAGCTCTCTGTTATAGAGACATTGAGATCGCTGTGTATTAATGACAGTGAGAGCTCTGTGTACCAGAGACAGTGAGAGCTCTGTGTATCAGAGACAGCGAGATCTCGGTATATCAGAGACAGTGAGAGCTCT
>NW_025147149.1:0-1320 GCF_004010195.1 Chiloscyllium plagiosum | reverse complement strand
GCAGTTATAGAATAACAGATCGGCTGCATAAAACAAAATTCTGGATCAGTGGTGCTGGAAGAGCACAGCAGTTCAGGCAGCGTCCAACGAGCAGCGAAATTGACTTTTCGGGCAAAAGCCCTTCATCAAGCATTCCTGATCCAGAATCTGGTTTCCAGTATCTGCAGTCATTGTTTTTACCTGCATAAAGAAAAAGTCGGGTTTATCCATACCTTAACACAAAGTACGGTACTTAATGACCAGTGTGAGGCTACTCCTGGTTTAATGCCCTGTTATCAAATCCTTTCATAACCTTGAGACAGAGCATTGAGACTGCTGCTCAGGAACAGGCCGAAGCAATTCTGTCCCTAGGGACCTATTACAGAGGGATAAGAGAAGACCATTCAGCCCATAGTAGCCTGTTGCTACTTGAAAGCTGGAAAGCTGGAATATTGGCACATGTTGCCAACAGAATCATTCAAAACAAAGAGATGTGTCGCTGCAGCTGTATGAGGTGTTACTGAGAGGGCACCTGGAGTACATTTTGTTATCTGTGTTGCTGTAACTGAGAAGGGATGGACCTCCATCAGATACAGTTTAACCACTGCTCGTAATCCACGGGTTGCTGTGTCATTTAATGTCTCGGGTCTGTTACACAGGGACAGGAGGAGGCCATGAAGCCTCTCGAATGTGTTATAGTAGAAAAGGAGGAGGCCATTAAGCTTCTTGGGTCTATTACAGAGGGACAGAAGGAGCCTATTCAGCCTCTCAAGCCTGTTACAGAGGGGCAGGAGGAGGCCATTCAGCCTCTCAAGCCTATTACAGAGGGGCAGGAAGTGTCTATTTAACTTTCAAGTCTGTTACACATAAATATTAGTTTTACACTAGTTGTGGAATGGGAAAGACATGATGTAAATTTCTAACTTTGAATAAGGCCAATTTTGAAAGTGTTCGGCGAGCCCTGTGAAAGGCTGGTTGGGATATCGTATTCGCAGGTAAAGAGAATGTTGGAAAATGCAAGGCCATCAAAACTTGGATTCAGAGAGTCCAGAGCCAACGTGTTCCTTTTTGTGAGATGGGCAAGGCTGGTGGGTGCAGGGAGTGCTGGATGGCTAGATATATTGATGCTCTGGTCATGGTAATGAAGGAGGCATATGTCAGGTAAACAGAGCTGAGATCAAGTAAATCCCGAGAGGTGTATAAGGGCAGAAACTGCATAGTCAATGGGGAAATCGGGCCAGAAAAATGTGGAAATGAGATGGCTTTAGAAATAGGGTTAACGAGGCATTGAAGAAATTCTACAAATCATTTAATGGCAAGAGATTAACTAGGGTGAAAATA
>NW_025147148.1:0-1320 GCF_004010195.1 Chiloscyllium plagiosum | reverse complement strand
TCTTTTCATTATGACTTTATTTTAACCTAAACGTGGAGGTCGTATGAAAGTGTAGTGGTCTACTCTACCATTGAAAAGGTAGCAAAGCGAGACAGGGAGCAGAGAGCAGAGAGCTCTGAGCAAGGTAACAACGTAAAACTTGGTAGAAACAAATATAACAGCTGGGTTGTCATGAAAAAAAAATTCCAATTCGGCCAATCTGTTTAAATTATGCTCCAAAATGTGAAAATCTAATCAAATTTGAATTTAGCATTTTGACAATATTTAAACCAAAATCAAAATCTGATATTTTGGGCTATAAAACCGGAAATTTTGGACATATAGTGGGACAACTGCCAAAGGCCAATACACGTAGACTGTTAGCTGAAGGGATCTCTGAAAGTTATCTATGTATAAAGAGTGTACATACCAGAACATCGAAATCCACCTGGAGAGAGTCTACATAGGAAATCTGCAAACGAGAATTGGAAAAGCTAACTGGCTTTGAAACGGAATTTTGTTTTGAAAGTCTTAATATGGGACTTTTTTAATCTCTTAAACGTAGTTTGAAGAGAAAGGATTTGTTAACAATTGTTGGTTTTAATATTTGGACGTAAAGAATAACATTGTTCAAATTTACTTTAAATAGTGAACTCTGTGGTATTTTATTTCCTCGCGAATTTTAACAGATTAATGCACGAGGTGAACCTTTTCTGTGGTGCAGGTTTAAATTAACAAAGGGGTGAACACGGTGCCATGACGTTTTGGGGGCTTTCGATAGCGATTTGAAAACGTTTCCACAGATCCAGTCTGAGTTTTGGACAGATTTGGAAAAAAAAAGATGTCGGAAAAAGCTCAGTAGACATGGACATTTGCAGGTTAGCATCCTCGATCTTTCAATAAAATGTAGGAGAGACGATTTGTTTCACTTTGGTGCATTGTGGTTGGTTAAACGAAAAGTGACAGGAATGGCTCTTAAAATTGCTAAAGTGGTTCTGGCCTTTGAAGATGATTCTCAAATTTTCCAAGTCAATTTAGAAGGAAGGAAAAAGGACAGAAAATTAGAATTAACAAAGAAGAAATGTAAAGCTGACGTTTTAAGGGAATTACTCAAACGATCAAGTGTGTCAGAGAAGTAGTGCAGTAGAAGTAGAAAACTTAAACAACAATTGAGGAAAATGGAGTTCGAATATTAAAAAAAGGATAGGCAAAGTGAAAGAGAGAGAATGAAACAGGAAAGAGAGAGAAGGGTCTTAGCTGAGCAAAGAGAGAGAAAAGAAAAGAAGAGCGAAAGAGAGGGAGAAATGGACAGAGAACGAGAAAGTGAAGAGAGAGGGAAAC
>NW_025147147.1:0-1320 GCF_004010195.1 Chiloscyllium plagiosum | reverse complement strand
ACTGGTCTATGTCCGTGTGCAGCAAGACCCAGAATCCACTGAGACTTGTGCTGTTAAAGTGTCTGTAACATTCATGTAACAGCACTGCCTGACACTGCACATTGCCACAGTAAAACAAGAGTTCATTCAGCACCTCACGCTGGTTTCACAGGAATATGAGGAAGTCACTCATCCCATTGACACTATCGGAGAAGAACAGGGACAGCCCATTCAGTGACTACAGCTTATTACTCAGGAGGAGAAGGAGTATAGTGTGATGGACCACACCAGAGCCCCTCGAAAATATTTGAAGGTGGTGGTCGAGACTCTAATGTTTTCTTATTTTAAAGGGAATGTAAAGTGTCTGTTCCAGATGCAATGTGACAGGTCAAACTACTCGGTGTGAAGCAAAACACCATTTATTTAAACACAAAAGATAAAATGAAAACAAAGAAAGAGGAATTTAGAATCATTTAATTCTATTAGACAATGCAACAGAATAATAGGTCTTGGAGCTATTACTAATGTTTATGGGAATTTCCAATATAGGAAAATCCCATAAACACAGCCCCTGGCAAAAAGGAATATTCAGACACAGATTACCATAAACATTTCTCCAATCCAGGAATTAAAAACAGCATCAAAAGAAAATTCAGAGAGAGTAGCAGCCAGGAGACATCCACTGAAGCTTCCAACTCTGCAGAGACCCCAATAATTTCTGATATTACTGAGAAACCAAAACCCAGCGATCCTAATCTGTGAGAGCTGGCCACACCCATTCAGGTTGCATTAAAATAAACCTAAGGCCTCCCTAGCTGTTTACTCAAGTAGTCTTAACTAGCCAGCTTGGTAACAATCGATCAATCTCTCTCGTAAAAAGAAACCAGGACAAAATAACCTCTTAAAGCTGCAGCATCATCACATTTGTCAGCACATCGAGCTGTGAAACAGGAACCAGCGGTAACCCAATCAGGCCCTTGGCCCTGTCCAATCAGAGTTGGAAGAAGCCATTCAGCCCCTCGAGTCACTTACACAGGAACAAGATGAGGCCATTTAACCCCTTGAGTCACTGACACAGGAACAGGAGGGGTCATTCAGCCTGTTGAGACACTTACACAGGGAGAGCAGGACGCTATTTAGCCCCTTGAGTCACTTACACAGGGACAGGATGAGGCTATTCAGCCCGTTGAGTCACTTATACAGGAACAGGAGGAGGCCATTCCTCCCTCGACGCACTTACACGGGGGCAGAATGAGGTAATTGATGCTGATTACTGATGAATGGCTTATGCCCAAAACGTCGATTCTTCTGCTCCTCGGATACTGCCTGACCTGCTGTGCT
>NW_025147146.1:0-1320 GCF_004010195.1 Chiloscyllium plagiosum | reverse complement strand
AGCAATGACACAGAATTTCCAAGGGGGCAATTGTACTCGTATTGTTGCCACTGACAATGACTAAGGAGTGGGGCCCATGGTCAACTGAAGGGGAGACATCATAAAGTGACGGGAAACAACAAAATGATAGAGCAGGGTAATATCTTGAGTGATGAGTTCAAAAGTGTGTCAGATAGGGACAGAACATACAAATATAAGAGTGCAGCAGTAGAATGGAGCCTTGATTGCAAAAAACTGGTCAAGAGAATGAATTTAAGGCACTGTAGCTGAATGCACAACACATTCGGATGAATTGTCAGTGATTGGTGTTTGTGAAAATGGGTTGAAAAGAATTACAAAAATATAGTCGAAAAGTAAGAAAGACTGGGATGTGAGTGTTGAAGGGTATTTGAGGCATGCCAAGCTAGGAAAGGTTGGTGCATTGGCTCTGTTAATTAGGTTTGGCATTAGTTCAATACTGAGGGATGGTCTTAACTTGAAAAATCCATCTGTCAAATCAGCTTGGGTGGAGACAAGAGTAGGAAAGATAAGAGGTCACAGTTTATAAGGTCCTTGAGAGTAGTGACGAAGAGCAGAGCATACAGGAGGAAAGATTGAGCAATGTACCAACATAATTATTGATGACTTTAAACTTAAGGTAAACTGGGAAAATAAAATTAACAAAGACAGCAGGAAAAATGAGTCAGTGTTTCTGTGACCAAGCTATTTTAGACGTGGCAGTTTGCAAGGAGATAGGAATGATCAAGAATCTCATGGTAAAGGAGCCTCGAGGTGACAGCTGCCGGGTTTGCAATGTTGTCAGCCAGGTGGACCTCAGAATGAGTTTCCGTATTGGAGCTGTTAACCTGATCCAGTCAGAGAGCCTTGGTTGAGAGATATACAGTAAACAGGATTGTCAGACATTCCTGCTCACTCTGACAGCTGGATCAGTGTCAAGGGCTCACAACATGTAAATAAAGGGTGACTTGGTGACAGGATACTGGCCTCTGGAGTTATTTCAGGGGCAACAAGAATGAGATTTATGATGTAACCATGAAAGATAATCTATTAGCTAAATAGCAACTGGATTTCCAAAACCAGCATCTCCAAATCAGGACTTCCAAAGGGCAGGACAATTGGCTTTATCATTGGAAAATATGGCAAATTGAGTCTATGAGTTGCAGGGCACACCAATGGAAGTGGACGCCCCTGTGAGTCTGACTGAACTTGGGGAACACCACTTGAGTGAAAACAATTGCATAGCCTCACTCAAGACATATCCTGATCAGAGGGACTGCAGGTCTGCCTCACAGCAAAACCTGAAAACAAAGCCAAGCCTTG
>NW_025147145.1:0-1320 GCF_004010195.1 Chiloscyllium plagiosum | reverse complement strand
CTCTCTCCCTCCCTCCCTCTCTCCCCACCCCCAGGTATCCATGTGCCGTCAGATGTTTACTGAGCTGCGCCATGCTGTGTCGTGTAGGAAGACCTCCCGTTGGAGGCGGAGGCGGAGGCCTGCCCGGCCTGGCGGGGTGCCTCTCTCCAAGCAGCTGCGAGCCGCCCGGGAGCTGAGGCTCAGTAACGGCAGGCTCTATCCGGGGCCTACTGGGAGTCTAGGCCTAGAACCAAGCCTGGGCCCGGGACTGGGCCCTGGACCACAGCGACTCCTCGATGACCTGGGCCCCGGGCCGGGCCTAGGCAGGGGCTGCAGCCACATCCGTATCTGCCAGGAGTGCCGGAGGATCCAGGGCCTGAGGACCACGCGGTTGCCCCCGAGTCGGGGGCCAGTACAGGCTGAGGAGCAGCCTCCTGTATCTGGCCCACAGCCTGAGGCTGGCAACCAGGACTGAGAGGCAGCCCGGCCTGGCCACCGGTGACCGGGAGCTGGCCAGAGGAGGGGGAGGGGCCTGGGCAACATGGTCCAGGGTCAGGGCCTGGGGTCAGAGCCTGGGGTCAGGGCCTAGGGTCAGGGCCTGGGGTCAGAGCCTAGGGTCAGGGCCTGGGGTCAGGGCCTAGGGTCAGAGCCTAGGGTCAGGGCCTTGGGTCAGGGCCTGGGGTCAGGGCCTTGGGTCAGAGCCTAGGGTCAGGGCCTGGGATCAGGGCCTGGGGTCAGAGCCTAGGGTCAGGGCCTGGGGTCAGGGCCTAGGGTCAGAGCCTAGGGTCAGGGCCTTGGGTCAGGGCCTGGGGTCAGAGCCTAGGGTCAGGGCCTAGGGTCAGGGCCTGGGGTCAGGGCCTAGGGTCAGAGCCTAGGGTCAGGGCCTTGGGTCAGGGCCTGGGGTCAGAGCCTAGGGTCAGGGCCTGGGGTCAGGGCCTAGGGTCAGGGCCTTGAGTCAGGGCCTGGGGTCAGGGCCTAGGGTCAGGTCTTAGGATTATGGCTTTTGGCCTTCTCCTGCCCGCCCAGGGAGCAGCCTCTTCCTCTGTCTGTGTCTCTGTCTCCCCCTCCCCTCACCTCCAACTGTGCCACCCTCCACCCCTCAGACGGTGGCCCTGCGCACCCCCTAACCCAGACCATACCTCCCTTCACCCAGACCGTGCCCCCTACTCCCCATACCGTGCCCCCTGCCACCAGCCCAGGAACCCACCCCATCGTACCCCGGGATGGGGGCGTGTGTGCTTGGCCCCTGACCCCAGCAGCAGCAGCCCTTCCTCCTGTGGGAGTGGGCATTGGGCATTGGGGTGGGGGGAGGTAAGGAGGGGCGCTGGTATTCAGTCTGGG
>NW_025147144.1:0-1320 GCF_004010195.1 Chiloscyllium plagiosum | reverse complement strand
ACACATGCACCATCCTCTGCATGAAAATCTTGCTGGTCACGTCCCTTTTAAATCATTCCCCTCTCACCTCAAACATATGCCCTCGAGTTTTGGACTCCCCTACCCTGGGAAAAAGTGCTTGGGTATTTACCCTATCCATTCTCCTCAGAAACATCTATAAGATCACCCCCATAACCTCCAATTCTCCAGGGAAAATATCCCTGGCCTCTTCAGCCTCTCACTGTAGGTCACAAGCATGGCAACAGCCTTGTAAATCTTCTCCAACCACTTCCAAAGTTTCACAACCTCTTTGCTATAGCAGGGAGACCAGAACTGAACACAGTATTCCAAAAGTGGCCTAAACAATGTCTTATACAGCTGCAAAATGCAGCACCTCTCATTTCTCTAAATTAAACTCCATCTGCCACTCCTTGGCCCACCTGAACAATTCTAATTTATAATGAACTCTCTTTCCTCTCTTATTCCCTAGAAGCTGAAAATCTCCATCCCACATACTCACTTTCCATTTGCCAAACCTAATCCCTGGTGTACCTCATCCTGAAGGGTCTGCTTCATGCTGACTAACAGGCCCACACTCAGGAGAGATCTAATTGAAACACACAGAATACTGAATGGCCTGGACACAGTGGATGTTGGGAAGATGTTTCCGTTGGTAGGAGAGACTTGGACCCGAGGGCACAGCCTCAGAGTAAAGAGAAGGCCTTTTAGAACATAGATAAACATCAACCTCTTCAGCCAGATAGTGGTGAATCTATGGAATTCATTGCCACAGAAGGTTGCAGAGGCGAGGTCACTGAGTACATTTAAGACTGAGACATTTGTTCTTGAGTACCAAGGGGATCGAGGGTTATGGAGAGAAAGCAAGAGAATGGGATTGAGAAACCTATGAGCCACAATTGAATGGTATGAGCAGCCTTGATGGGCTGAATGGCCTACTTTCTGCTCCTATGTCTTATAGTCTCTTGCTGTCCTGGACACAGTAAGAGAACTGGGAACAGAAGTCGGCCATTTGGTCTTTGGAGCCTGCACCAGCATTGAACAGATCATAACTGGATATGAATCTAACTACATCTAAGTGGATAGGCTGGGACTTTTTCACTGGAGCACAGCAGGTTGCGAGGTGACCTTATAGAGGTTTATAAAATCATGAAAGATATAGATGAAGTGAACGGTGGGTCTTCTTTCTCTGGGGTGGTTTCAAGATTGGGGAGCAAAGTTTGACGGTGAGTGGAGAAAGATTTTAAAAAGACATGAGGGGCACCAGTTTTTTAAAAAAAACACAGAGCATGGTTTGTGTGTGGAATAAATGTCCAGAGGAAG
>NW_025147143.1:0-1320 GCF_004010195.1 Chiloscyllium plagiosum | reverse complement strand
TTGTGAAGCAGTATCTTTCACTGGCAAAGGAAATACCCTTGTCTCAGGTGCCTGCTTCATTTCGATTACGATTTCACGCCCCTCACTATTCTAGTCTCATTTCCAAACACTTTGCTCACAGTCTCAAACGAAGCTCTGCGGGTATCTGCTTGTTCCACCCGAACAGGCAGTGGGTTGCAGATTCCCACCAGTCCCAATGTGAGTGAAATATTTTTCCCCCTCCGCTGATTTGAATCTTAAAGAAGAAGCCGGGGAGCAAGCTCCCTTTCTTTTCGACGACATTTCTCATTTTGTAGTCGGCAGGGTTCACACCTGCGTGGGGAAACCGCAATGGATTTAAAGTCCATCGCATGAAACACTCGGCCCACGAATACAGAACCACACTGACAGCTTCACTTCACAGGTCTGTCTGCCTTTGGAGCTGAGAAAGAGTGAATCATCGCAGAGTTTGTTTGAATCCAATCACTTCACAGTGATTCGAAAGGGTTAAATATCTGCACATGGCGAGTCGAGGTGTTTCATCCCAAAAGGTGAAATGAACTTTCCGATAAAAACAAAACTAGAAATTGCAGGAGGAACTCAGCAGGTCAGGCAACATCTGTGGAAAGAGAATCAGAGACAACATTTCAAAATTCTGTTTTCTCCGACACGTACTGTCAAACCTGCCGAGTTTCTCTTTTTGTCTCGGCCTCTCAGCATCCGCAGTCCCTTACGTTCAACATGAATTCAATTCAGAAACCCCTTTGTGGAGAGGATTTCCGTTTGGGGAACATTTTCCTGACCCCATTAAAAGCGTTCAGCTTCGAAGCCAAGAGAACACACCGCCTCTGGGTGGGCTCGAACCACCAACCTTTCCGGTTAACAGCCGAACACGCTGACCAATTGCGCCACAGAGACAGGCGACGTTATGTGCTGCACCATCGCTTAGGGGACGCTATTAGTGAATTCATAATTCAGCTTCCCCGCCAAGAATTACAATTGTTGTCTCCCGCGCAGTCTTGCGAGAGATCCCGGCTTTCTTAACTTGACTTGTGCAAAAATGCCCGACTAAACTTCTCAAAAAGAACCTTCGTTAAACGAGGCTGGGCTCCCTGGAGTACGAATGGGACAGGAAGTGAAATGATTGTAGATAGCATTGAACAGGTTGACGTGTTTACTTCCCTAATTTTCTTATCCCTATGCCAATTGGCACGTGGCTTGGGCAGTAATGTTATTACACACACTGGAGCAGTGGGATTTGAACCCGAGCCTCAGGGCTGTATGGGAGACGACAGCTTCACCACAAAATAAAAACTCGAGGAGATAGGTCCTCTTCTGTTG
>NW_025147142.1:0-1320 GCF_004010195.1 Chiloscyllium plagiosum | reverse complement strand
ACTCCCATGATCTTATGCACCTCGAAAAGGACACCCCTCAGTCTCCTACACACTAAAGAAAATGTCCTAGCTTGTCCAATCTCTCTCTATAACCGTCTCGTTGAGTTCTGGCAATATCCTTGTAAATTCCTTCTGCACTCTTTTCACTTTAATAACATCCTTTGTATAGCAAGGTGGCCAAAACTGAACACAATATTCCAAGTGCGGCCTCACCAACATCCTGCACAACTACAACATAACTTTCCAACTTCGATATTCCATGCCCTGACTGATGAAGGGCTCATTGTGCCAAAAGCCTTCTTCACTGCCCAGTCTACCTGTGACTCCCCTTTCAGAGAACCGTGCACCTGGAATCCAAGGTCCCTCTGTTCCACCACACTCCTTCAGGCCCTACCATTTACCACGAAACCCCGTCTTGATTTGACTTTCCAAAAAGTCTCAATCTCGCCCTTGTCTATATTAAACTCCATTTGCCATTCTCAGCCCAATTCCCCAGCTGATCAAGGCCCTGTTGCAATTGCTGAGAACCTTCCTCACTTATTTTAGTGTAATCTGCAAACTTTCTAATCATGCCTTAAACATCCTCGTCCAAATCATTGATCTAGATAGCAAACAGCAATGGGCCTAACACTGACCAGCTCAGTGGCTCAGTGGTTAGCATTGTTGCCTTACAGCACCGTGGATCTGGGTTCAATTCCAAACTCACAGGATGGTCTGCGTGGGTTAAATCCTGTTAGGGTTAGATTTCCAACAGTATGGAAACAGGCCATTTGGCCCAACAAGTCCACACTGACCTGCCGAAGAGTAACCCACCCAGAGCCATTCTCCCTACCTTATACTAACCTTGGAAAAAGGCACCTAGCACTATGGACAATTTAGCGTGGCCAATTCATCTGACCTGCGCATTTTTGGATTGTGGGAGGAAACTGGAACACCCGGAGTAAACACACGCAGACACAGGGAGAATGTGCAAACTCCACACAGACAGTTACCCGAGGCTGGGTTCAAACCCGGGTCCCTGGCACTATGATGCAGCAGTGCCAAGCACTGAGCCACCATGCCACACCAACTGAGTTTCTATGTTCTCCCCATGTCTGTGTGGGTTTCCTCTCGGTGCTCCGGTTTCCTCCCACAACCCAAAGATGTGCCGGTCAGGGAAATGGGTCATGCTCAATTGCCTATAGTGTTCATGGATGTGTAAGTACGTTCCATTAGTCAAGGGTAAATGTAGAGTAACAGGGTAGGGGAATAGGTTTGGGTGGAATAATCTTCAGGGGGCCAGTGGTGCTGTTGGGCCGAAGGGCCTGTTTCCACAGAGGA
>NW_025147141.1:0-1320 GCF_004010195.1 Chiloscyllium plagiosum | reverse complement strand
CGATTTCAATCTGAGATGCAAACCGATGTCTTCTCTCAGAAGGTAGTGAAGGTCTGGAATTCCCTGACCCAGAGAGGTGTGGAGGAATACAAGGAGTCGGCAAGAAAGTGGAGTTGAGCCCTGCAGTAGATCAGTCATGTTCTTATTAAATGACAAGGCGAGCTTGAGGGGCCGAAGTACCTACTCTTGTACCTATTTATTTATTTCACACGCTATGCTTTTGGAAATTAATGGGTTATTTTCCTGGAAATCGTGTTGTAAAATGTTGCATTCGGGGGAGCAGAGGATTTGTTGTTTTAACCCTTGGTGTGGTATGGGGCTGTATTCCCAGCGCATCTGGGGCTGCAATATGTTTCTCATCTGGAGCAGAAGTTACAATGAAGGGAAGCCTGGAAACAGGGTTTCGGGGTGAGTGGTGGGGGCACTTTCTGGCCCAGCCTGCATTTTCCAAGTACATTTCCGCAACTGCACCTAACCATCGGAGTGGCCTCGATCTGCCCCTGTGTAGTAGGTCCGAAGGGCTGAATGGAGCATCAGAACACAGGGCTGAGGAACACGAGGGGGACATTCGGCCCTTTGACACTACTCCACCAGTAAATAAGGTCGTGGCTCATCTCATTGTGGTCCCAGTTGCACTTTGCTCTCCATGCACCATTATCCATGATTCACCTGTCTATAGACAATCAGACAAAGCCAGCCTCGGTATAATCTAAATATCTGGCCATCCTAAACTTCTGGGAAAGAGAATTCCCACTGGAATGAAATACCACATTGTGATTTTTTTTCTCACTCCAGTTGTGACGGAGGATGGAGGGTATCACTCATTCCTTTTCTCGTCCCACTCTTCCACTACTCGCAACAAATTTTAAATGTAACCAGGTTGGTAATATGACCGATGATAAAGGTCTCAGACTGGGTGAGGTTCAGTGACAGGAACAAATCAGGCAGATTTCTTTAGTCAGCCACAAATACCTAATAGAACTAACGGATGCACATAGTGGATCTGTGGTTAGCACTGGTACCTCCCATCAGCAAGGAGCTGCGTTCAGTTCCAACCACGGGTAACCCTCTACTGGACTTTGAACATTCTTCCCATGCCTGTGTGGGTTTCCTCCCAGTGTTCCAGTTTCCTCCCACAGTCCAAAGATATGCAGCTGAGAGTGGATTTCCCACGCTAAATTGCCCATAGTGCCCAGGGATTTGTAGGTTAGATAGGTTAGTGATGGGAAATGCAGGGTTACATGGATAGAGTATGGGGGCACGTCCAGGGGGATACAGTTCCGACGATCAATGTGGGCATGATGGACGGATTGTCCTGCT
>NW_025147140.1:0-1320 GCF_004010195.1 Chiloscyllium plagiosum | reverse complement strand
TTCTGTTTTCCTTTCAGATTTTCATCATCTAGAATGTTTTGCTTTTAACACAGTTGAAGCTAACGAAGAAATAACAGTTCTGACAATCAAAGTGAGGGCATCAGTCCTTAAAGACAGCAACCAAAAGTGGGAACTGAGGTCAAATATTTACAAGAAGAGGCTAGTCAATGGAAATATGAGACTAATATAACTAGAGTAGGGAAAATCATGGGAAACTATAACATCTAGTTGAATGTACACGGTGAGGAGCAAAAGGTTAGATCCATTGATTGAAACATGAAGTGTAAAATATGAATACACTCAAACACTGGACCTGGGAGTGAGCTTGTATCTGGAAAGAGATTGCAATCTATTGAGTGTTGTTAGTAGAGGGTGAAGATCAAGTAGTAAGAGTCCTGAAAGCGTGAAAGCAAGATTGAGGACATAATTTAACAAAGCCAAAGAATATAATACAGGTCATGAATGTCAGTAACTTTGCATTCAAGTTAAACATCAAACTATTATTTCCAGAACTGTCACTGACCTCCCCTCTGGAGATTTCCCCTCCAATCACATAGGCTCCCACCTCACACAGTTCTTTTGCATCCTTCCCAAATTGGCAAACAGGACTGCCTATCATTTCAGCCTATTCCAGCCCTACTGAACTTTTCTTCCTGTCTTGATTTTGTTTTCTTTCCCCTCAACCCCATTCAGTCTCTTCCCATTTACATTTGTGATTTTTCTGACACATTCAGTTTCACAATTTTCAGTTTTCCGGATCCAGCTGCCACTTAGAGTCATAGAACTGTGCAGCACAGAAACAGACCCTTTGGTCCAACTCGTCCATGCCAACTAGATATCCTAAATTAATTTAGTCCCATTTGCCAGACTTGGTTCATATCTCTCTAAATTCTTCCTATTCACATATTCATCCAGGTGCCTCTTAAATACTGTAATTGTACCAGCCTCCGTCACTTTCTCTGACAGCTTCTTCTGTACACGCACCACTCTCTGCGTGAAAAAGTTGCCTCTTAGGTCCCTTTTAAGTCTTTTCCCTCTAGTTCTGGACTCCTCCACCCCAGGGAAAAGACTTTGACTATTTGCCCTATCCATGCCCCTCATGATTTTATAAACCTCTATAAGGTCATTTCTCAGCCTCCGATGCTCTAAGGGAAAACAGCCCCAGCCTATTTAGCTTCTCTCTGTATCTCAAATCCTCCAACCCTGGCAACATTCTAGTTAATCTTTTCTGAACACTGTCAAATTTTACATCATGCTTCCGATAGACAGGAGACCAGAATTGCACGCAATATTCTAAAAGTGGCCTAACCAATTTCCTGT
>NW_025147139.1:0-1320 GCF_004010195.1 Chiloscyllium plagiosum | reverse complement strand
CTGTCGTGGCAGAAGCTGGGGGTACCCAGCCTCACGGCTTTCAAGATGCATTTGACATGGGAAGTGAGTTTCATATATCGGGTCCCATTGCCTAATATGATGGGACATCCTGGTGTGTTGGCTCTGTGTACCTTTGGAAGGCAGTAGAAGTCGCCTGCATGAGAAGGGCATGAGATGAGGTTGATGGAACTCTGAAAGAGTGCATTTCAGAGCTTAGATCAGAGTGGTGCTGGAAAAACACATCGGGTCAGTCTGCATCTGAAGAGCAGGAAAATCGACGTTTCAGGCGAAAGTCCTTCATCAGGATTTCGGAGGTGCCGAGCACAGAAACAGACCCTCCATTCGAGCTCGTCCCTGCAGACCAGATAACCGAAATTAATCCAGCTATATTTGCCAACATTTGTCCCTTACCCCTCCAAACCCTCCCTGTCGACATCACATCCAGATGCCATTTAAATAGAGCCACAGAGATGTACAGCATGGAAACAGACCTTCGGTCCAACCCGTCCATGCCCAACAGAAATCCCAACCCAATCTCGTCCTACCTGCCAGTACCTGGCCCATATCCCTCCAAACCCTTCCTATTCAGATATTATCCAAATGCCTCTTAAATGTTGCAATTGTACCAGCTTCCACCACTTCCTTTGGCAGCTCATTCCATACAGTTACCTCCCCGTGGGTGAAAAAGTTGCCCCTTAAGTCTCTTTTATAGCTTTCCCCTCTCACCCTAAACCTATGGCCCCTAGTTCTGAACACCCGACCCCAGGAAAAACACTTTGCCTATTTACCCTATCCATGTTCCTCATAATTTTGTAAACCTGCATCAGATCACCAATCAGCCTCTGACACTCCAGGGAAAACAGTCTCAGCCTGTTCAGCCTCTCCCCATAGCTCAAATCCTCCAACCCTGTCAACAATGTTTCGAGTATACCAGACTTTGGCAAATCATTCCGCACACACAAAACCTTCTGTGTATAAAAATTGTGTCTCAAATCCCATTGTGTGTACCTGTACCTGCCTCCAGCCTGAAACCCTCATTCCCCTCCATCCTGTCTCCTGTCTTTGAGCCAATGGTGTCTTCATTCTGTTACTGATCCTTCAGTCCCACGGGCATCAATTTTTCTCACAATTCCAATTGGAGACCTTCTCTCATCCACGTGAAGGAATTGGACCCTGACAATTCCATTTATACTGTCTCCCATCAATCTTCATAGGATCCTTATCACAGAGGTTAGACAGTGTTCCCAGCAAACGCTCCCAGGGCAGAGGAGGTACAGGGTTCCAGATAAAGTAAAGTTTTATTTAAACTGTACCTATTTA
>NW_025147138.1:0-1320 GCF_004010195.1 Chiloscyllium plagiosum | reverse complement strand
GACTAATTCTGTCCCAAATTTGCAAACGTAGATTGAACACACCGAGCTGAGGTAATAAATGAGAAATTAAGATTTGTTTTATGGGGATAAATAAGATGGGATAGCCACAGGGAGAGCTGTGGGAGCAGAGTCCCTGTGTATATTTAAGACTGTGGGAGAGAGATCCTTGTGGGAGCTAATTACTGCAGATGCTGCGATCTGTACTGAAAACAAAAAATGCTGGAAATCACAATAGGTCGGGCAGCATCCATGGAGAGAGGGCAGGCTAATGCTTTGAGTTTATCTCCATCAGAGATAGATCGGTGATCAGTCGGGGAATCAAGGGTTACAGGGAAAGGGCAGGAAAGTGGCCGTGAGGGATGTTGGATCTGCCACATCACCATGAATGGTGGAACAGGCTGGAGGGGCCAAATAAATGGCAGGTCCGAGGGGAGCACTGAGGATCAAAGGGAGCTGGGTGTACAAGTCCATACATCCCTGAAGCTATTAGCACAGGTGGACAGGATGGTTAAGAAGGTGTACGGGATGCTAGTCTTCATTAGCCAGCGATTAGAATATCGAATATAGAACACAGAATCTGAAGAGACCCCAGAATGTTGCTATCTTCTAAATGAGGCCTTCCTGAGGAAATGGAGACCATCACACATTCAGGCGGATGGGAAATGGGCAGCAGGTCATCAAATTGTATTCCCGGTGGGATTTGGAAAGGAAATGTTGTGGAAATAATTAGCATGAGGAGGTTATTTGGGAGTAAGGAGAACTCATGTCAAAATCCAAGAACATTTTCAGTGGCATGGACTGTGTAAAGATGTAGTCGAATTTTGGAGGACATTTCATATGCATCAGGAAATTGGAAACTTTCAGGCAGTGATAAAGCCAGCAACTTTAATATCAATACCCGCATTTGGGGAACATTTTACAAGGGTGTTAATTGATTGGGTAGTGTTGTACCAAAATTAATAAAATTCAAATTTCGAAGCAAGTAAATCAGATTTATTAAATCAAAACCTATTGGGAGGGGCAGCGTGATTGTGCCCCTAACCGTGGAACTTGACCAGGCCGTCCCTCCTTGAACATCAGGTCCAGCAGTTTTTATAGTCTGGATGGCGCGGACAACAAAAGACTGCAAAAGGTGGTGTCTTGTGTTCTGTCCATGCACACGCAGAGATCGCCATTGTGTTCTGTAAGTATTTCTTGTTTAGTTCGTTCCTGTTTTCAGTTCCCCCCTTGTGGTCCGAGACATGCAGGAGCATGATGAACAGACCACCACCATCCAGTAATAATCATTGGGGTAGGATTATAATCATGAAACTGTTTCCC
>NW_025147137.1:0-1320 GCF_004010195.1 Chiloscyllium plagiosum | reverse complement strand
TAAGAGGGTGTGTTGTAGTCGATCCAGCAGGTTACCTGCTCCCCTCGCGCTGGTTCAGTGACCCCAGGTACCCAATAACCGCGGCACACAGCTCTCTGCAGACACCCGGTAGCTTCCGGCCCAGAACCTGGAAGGCCACCTGGAGCACCGGGCCGGCAACGGGGTGGCTCACAAACTCTGCAGACAAACGCGGAGACGGCACCGGTTATCAATCACGCCATCGGACAGAACCTGACACTGCGTCAGGCGGACGGGCGCATCTCTCTCTCTCTCACTCTCTCCGTTCCCGTTCATCAGGACGCTCGGCAAGAGTGCCACAATTCGCGGCGGGGGCGGATGCTTTCACTGACAGGTTGGCAGGTCAAGCTCCTGATTGGTCGAGCAGCCACGGTGTGCCCGCATCATCCTACCTCCAACACACCCTCCCCCCCCCCCCCTTCCCTCTCTCTCCCTCCCTTCTGTCTCCCTGTCTGTCTCTCTCTCTCTGTTTGTCTCTCTCATACACACACACACCACCCCCCCCTTTCGCGCTCCCCCCACTCTCTCACTTCAGTTGGATTGAGTCGTATCTCAGGGGCCAGGCCCCAGGGGGAGCCTCCTGAAGGTGTTACATAAGTCACATGGCCAGCCTGATTCATAACCACAAAGGGAGGGGGGGAAGAATCATTTACTCCACAGTAGACCGTCAAGCGCACGGCTGCCTCACGGCGCCAGGGACTCCGGGTTCGATCCCACCCTCTGGGGTGACTGTCTGCGTGGAGTTTGCACATTCTCCAACCCCCCCCACCCCCAAACCCAGTGTCTGCGTGGGATTCCTCCAGTTTCCTCCCACAAACCAAAGGTGTGCAGGTCAGGGTGGACTGGCCATGTTAAATTACCCATAGTGCCCAGGGATGTGTCGGTTCGGGTGGATAGGCTATGCTAAATTACCCATAGTGCCCAGGGATGTGCAGGTTAGGGTGGATTGGCCGTGCTAAATTACCCATAGTGTCCAGGGATGTGCAGGTTAGGGTGGATTACCCCGACCAATGCACCCTAACCTATTAAAGTATTCACGCCCAGAGGGGGAGAGTGCCAGGAATGGGCTGCCCGAGGTAGTGGTGGAGGAGGGAGTACAATTTTGTCATTGAATGACCGTTTGGACCAGTAAGAGGATGGGATAGGGATACGGACCAGACGCAGGCGAACAGGACGAGATCGATTTCGAAAATGGGGCGACACAGACAAGTGGGGCTGAAGGAACTGTTTCCGCGCTGTAGGCCGCTAGGACTCTCCGATACTTGGCTAGAGGCCTGTGGTGATCGGTGCAGGGGGAGAGAG
>NW_025147136.1:0-1320 GCF_004010195.1 Chiloscyllium plagiosum | reverse complement strand
ATTAAATCCTGAAGGCCTCATCATAAACATTTGGATCATTACTGCTCTTTTCCAGGTTAATTGTATGAGTTGTGGAGCCCGAGGACTTTCCTCATCTGTTTATTGAGGCCTCTGAATTTACAGCCTACAATCTGTCCTGTTCTTGTCAGTTTATCAGTGTGTAACTGAGAAAACTATTAATGTTTTTATTTTCGATTTACTTTGCTTGGTAACATTGAGATGATTATGTTGTGACTATTTATAGTTTTCGAGGAGAAAGTGAGGGCTGCAGATGCTGGAGATCAGAGCTGAAAAGGTGTTGCTCGAAAAGCGCAGCAGGTCAGGCAGCATCCAAGGAACAGGAGAATCGACGTTTCGGGCATAAGCCCTTCTTCAGGAATTTATAGTTTCCCAATTGTTTGAAGTTCGATTGTGTTGTTTATTATTTGTTCTATATTCGCTTTATGCTGAGGCCTTGCTTTCTAACTCTTGTGACTTTGATAAAATTCAATGCTCAGTGCGAATGCATTCTCGTCTCTATGTGGTATTCAGGAGTTATTTTCAATTCTGTAAACCTCAACATAGACTTTTCGATAAAATGCATTCTAAATTGAATAATAAATGAATGAATATGCACTAACTTTGAAACGCCTGATTTCTTCTGCATGGCCCATCGGTATTAGTACATTTTCTCAAGTTTAAATTCCCCATTCCCTTTCCAGCCAAATACGTTTTCATTGGCTCTGTCCAGTTCAGTTTCATTCAAACATCTGCACTAATGTTACACAATTATCAAGCCCACTAGTACAAATGCACTTTTCACACGGCATGCCTGATGCAATACTCCAGAGGCAGAACGATTAGGCAGCATTTTCTCTTCTGCACAAATTATCTCTGCCTCTGCTCACGTAATGACAAAAGTCAGGAGCGTTGTTCCACCAGAAACCACTAAAAGGCAGGCAATGAAGTTAGAAAGTTTACTCCACTCTTTTTAAACTGAAAGTCCTCCCAGTGTCGGGACGGTCTGTATTAATAATGAATTAATCGCCACGTAAAACGACCATCTAAACAGTCCTCAGACGGAAGTGTCAACATTCAGTCTGAAAGGCAGGCACAAAACGCGGGTTCTCAGAACTGGAGATCTTTTTCTTGTACATAGGTCTCATGGAGCACAAATCCTGGGAAACTCTCGAAAATTATAAATCAGTGGTCGATGTCGACCAAGCAACAAGTATTCACCCATTTGTGGCCCCAACCGGAATACAGCATCGATCATTGCAACTGTTCATAAAGTCTGGAACCAACCAGTTGACACACTATGATGCTTTCTCCACGCGTTAT
>NW_025147135.1:0-1320 GCF_004010195.1 Chiloscyllium plagiosum | reverse complement strand
CTGTGGCCCATCACTGACTATGTCCACATCACTTACTGTGTCCCCATCACTGACTGTGACCCCATCACTGACTGTATTCCCATCACTGATTGTGTCCCCATCACTGACTATGTCCCCATCTCTGACTGTATTCCCATCACACACAGTGTCCCCAACACTGACTGTATTCCCATCACTGACTGTATCTCTATCACTGACTGTGTCCCCATCACTGACTTTATTCCCATTACTGATTGCATCCGTGTCCCCATCACTGACTTTATTCCCATTACTGATTGCATCCTCATCACTGACTGTATTCCCATCACTGACAGTATCCCCATCACTGACTGTGCCCCAATCACTGACTGTATTCCCATCACTGACAGTATCCCCATCACTGACTGTATTCCCATCACTGACTGTATCCCCATCACTGACTGTGACCCCATCACTGACTGTAATCCCATCACTGACTGTGTCCCCATCACTGACGGTATTCCCATTACTGACTGCATCCTCATCACTGACTGTATCCGAATCTCTGGCTGTGTCCCCATCACTGACTGTGCCCCCATCACTGACAGTATTCCCATCACTGACTGTGCCCCCATCACTGACAGTATTCCCATCACTGACTTTATTCCCATCACAGACTGTATTCCCATCACTGATTGTGACCCCATCACTGACTGTGTCCCCATCACTGACTGTGCCCCGATCACTGACAGTATTCCCATCACTGACTGTAATCCCATCACTGACTGTATTCCCATCACTGTGTGAGTCCACATCACTGACTGTATTCCCATCACAGACTGTATTCCAATCACTGACTGTGTCCCCATCACTGACTGTATTCCCATCACTGATTGTGTCCCCATCACTGACTGTATTCCCATCACTGACTTGATCCCCATCACTGACTGTATTCCCATCACTGACTGTATCCCCATCACTGACTGTGTCCCCATCACTGTCTGTGACCCCATCACTGACAGTATTCCATTCACTGACTGTATCCCTATCACTGACTGTGTCCCCATCACGGACTGTGTCCCCATCACTGACTGTATTCCCAATACTGACTGTGACCCCATCACTGACTGTATTCCCATCACTGACTGTATCCCCATCACTGACTGTGTCCCCATCACTGACGGTATTCCCATTACTGACTGCATCCTCATCACTGTCTGTATTCCCATCACTGACTGTATCCCCATCACTGAATGTGTCCCCATCACTGACGGTATTCCCATCACTGACTGTGACCCTATCACTGACTGTGTTCCCATCATTCACTGCGTCCCCATCACTGACTATGTCCCCATCTCTGAC
>NW_025147134.1:0-1320 GCF_004010195.1 Chiloscyllium plagiosum | reverse complement strand
TATCTCTGTATTACATTCCCCACTCGCTCTCTCTGTATTACATTCCCTACTCACTCTCTCTCTGTTTATTACAATCCCCACTCGCTCTCTCTGTATTACATTCCCCACTCGCTCTCTGTATTACATTCCCCACTCACTCTCACTGTATTACATTCCCCATTCCCTCTCTCTGTATTACATTGCCCACTCACTCTCACTGTATTACATTCCCCATTCCCTCTCTCTGTCTTACATTCCCCACCCACTCTCACTGTATTACATTCCCCATTCCCTCTCTCTGTATTACATTCCCAACTCCCTCTCACTGTATTACATCACCCAGTCCCTCTCTCTGTATTACATTCCCAACTCCCTCCCTCTGTATTACATTCGCCACTCCCTCTCTCGGTATTACATTCCCCACTCCCTCTCCCTGTATTACATTCCCCACTCCCTCTCTCTGTATTACATTCCCCACTTACTCTCTCTGTATTACATTCCCCACTCCCTCTCTCTGTATTACTTCGGCCATTCCATCTCTCTGTATCACATCGCCCAGTCCCTCTCTCTGTATTACATTCTCCACTTCCTCTCTCTGTATTACTTCGGCCATTCCATCTCTCTGTATTACATCGCCCAGTCCCTCTCTCTGTATTACATTCTGCACTTCCTCTCTCTGTATTACATCGGCCATTCCATCTCTCTGTATTACATCGCCAAGTCCCTCTCTCTGTATTACCTTCCCCACTCGCTCTCTCTGTATTACATTCCCCACTCCCTCTCTCTGTATTACTTCGGCCATTCCATCTCTCTGTATTACATCGCCCAGTCCCTCTCTCTGTATTGCATTGCCCACTCCCTCTCTCTGTATTACTTTGCACAGTCCCTCTCTCTGTATTAAATAGGCCATTCCATCTCTCTGTATTACATCGCCCAGTCCCTCTCTCTGTGTTACATTCCCCACTCCCTCTCTCTGTATTACATTACCCACTACCTCTCTCTGTATTACATTCCCCACTCACTCGCTCTCTCTGTATGACATTGCCCATTCCCTCTCTCTGTATTACATTCCCCACTCGCTCTCTCTCTGTATTACATTCCCCACTCGCTCTCTCTGTAATACATTCCACACTCGCTCTCTGTGTTACATTCCCCACTCGCTCTCTCTATCTGTATTACATTCCCCACTCGCTCTCTCTCTCTATTACATTCCCCACTCGCTCTCTCTATCTGTATTACCTTCCCCACTCGCTCTCTGTTTTACATCCCCACTCGCTCTCTCTCTCTCTGTATTACATTCCCCACTCGCTCTCTCTGTATTACATTGCCCACTCGCTTTCT
>NW_025147133.1:0-1320 GCF_004010195.1 Chiloscyllium plagiosum | reverse complement strand
AGGCTGTTGTTTCTGTGATTGTGATTGTGACAGGTTAGTTGTTCCAGTGATTGTGACTATGTTAGGCTGTTGTTTCTGCGATTGTGACTATATCACTATATCAGGCTGTTGTTTCTGTGATTGTGACTGTGTAAGGCTGTTGTTTCTTTGTTTGTGGCTATGTCAGGCTGTTGTCTCTGTGATTGTGACTATGTCAGGAATGTTGTTTCTGTGATAGTTTCTATGTCAGGCTGTTGTTTCTGTGATTGTGACCATGTCAGGCCGTTGTTTCTGTGATTGTGATTGTGACACGCTAGTTGTTTCTGTGATTGTGACTGTGTTAGGCTGTTGTTTCTGTGATTGTGACTATGTCACTATATCAGGCCGTTGTTTCTGTGATTGTGACTGTGTAAGGCTGTTGTTTCTTTGTTTGTGGCTATGTCAGGCAGTTGTTTCTGTGACTGTGACTATGTCAGGAATGTTGTTTCTGTGAATGTGATTATGTTAAGCTGTTGTTTCTGTGATTGTGACTATGTCAGGAAAGTTGTTTCTGTTAATGTGATTATGTTAAGCTGTTGTTTCTGTGATTGTCTTTATGACAGTCTGTTCTTTCTGTGATTGTGCCTATGACAGGGTTGTTGTTTCTGTGATTGTAACTATGTCAGGTTGTTGTTTCTGTGATTGTGACTAATGTCAGGCTGTTGTTTCTGTGATTGTGATTATGACAGGCTAGTTGTTTCTGTGATTGTGACAATGTCAGGCTGTTGTTTCTGTGATTGTGACTATGTCAGGGATGTTGTTTCTGTGAATGTGATTATGTCAAGCTGTTGTTTCTCTGATTGTGACGATGTCAGGGTTGTTGTTTCTGTGATTGTGACTATGTTATGGTTGTTGTTTCAGTGAATGTGATTATTCCCGGCTGTTCTTTCTGTGATTGAGGTTATGAAAGGCTGTTGTTTCTGTGATTGTGCCTATGACAGGGTTGTTGTTACTGTGATTGTGACAATGTTACGACTGTTGTTTCTGTGATTGTGACATGTCAGGCTGTTGTTTCTGTGATTGTGACTATGTCAGGGTTGTTGTTTCTGTTAATGTGATTATGTCAAGCTGCTGTTTCTGTGATTGTGATTATGACAGGCTAGTTGTTTCTGTGATTGTGACAATGTCAGGCTGTTGTTTCTGTGATTGTGACTATGTCAGGGATGTTGTTTCTGTGAATGTGATGATGTCAAGCTGTTGTTGCTGTGATTGTGACTATGTCAGGGTTGTTGTTTCTGTGATTGTGACTATGTTATGGTTGTTGTTTCCGTGAATGTGATTATTCCCGGCTGTTGTTTCTGT
>NW_025147132.1:0-1320 GCF_004010195.1 Chiloscyllium plagiosum | reverse complement strand
TTCAAGACTGACATTTCAATGTTTTTGGTGTTTTGTTTCAAGTGGCAAAATGATCCAAGTTGCAGATATCACGGCCAGTACGTCATGTTGCTCCATTATACCGTGGCTGAAGATGTGAAAGCATGTCGTTGACGAATCATCCGCTCTACCCCCACAAATAAATACCTGATAGGCCTCAACATAGATCAACAGAGACGGATCTGCAAGAGTTGATATTATTCATTCACAGACGCGGCTGTCACGGGCTGGAACCAATATTCATTGCCTGTCTTTTCCTATCCCTTCAGGAGGTCTGTGCTGAGCTGCCTTCTTGAACAGTTGTAGTCCGTATGGTGTCGGGACAATGCCATTAGTGACGCAGTTCCAAGACACTTCCTCCCGGCAGTGAAGGATCACTGATGGATTTCCAAGTTGGAATTGTGAGTGACTTGGATGGGAACTTATGGATAGAGACATTCACATGTATTCGCCATTGTTATCCTCTGAGATCGAAGTGGTCGTGTTTATCGAAGGTACTATGTGAGGATCATTGGTGAATTTCTTGCTGCGACTGAGCTTCGGTTGTGTTGGGAATGGATGCTTGTGAATGCGTTTCCCAAACATTTGATTGTTTTGTCCTGAATTCTGTCAAGCTTCTTGTGTGCTATTGGAGCTGAACTCATTCAGGCAAATGGGGAATATTCTATCATGCTTCTGACTTTGATGGGCAGTGAATTACTGTCTGTAGGATTTTCAATTTCTGGCCTGCTCTTGTAGCCCCTCTCTTCATATTGCGAGTCCAGTTTTTACATGCAGCTGCTGAGCGCAGAGTTGAGGGCAAAGTCAGATGACGGAGCATGCTTATGATCGTGCTCATACGTTCAAATGGATAGCTTCCTCTGGGTATCGGAGGAGATGTTTGAGAGAGATCATTGAGGAAGTATAGATGACCGTCCCCCTCAAAAGAAGGGATGTTACCATTTGCTATGTGATGGTTGGGTGCATGGAGAGGTAAGGTTGTGAGTGAGAGGATCCGGTGGCAAGGGATACCATTTTGTGATAATAACGTGGCTATAAAATCCGTGTTTTATCGTGGTTTCTATTCAGAAATAGATTGAACCGGAGACGAAGAGCTCTCCGTGGTATTGTAAATCGTTTTTCAGAACTTTATTTTAATAAATAGCTCGAAAAATAAAAGCAGCCTGCATGGGTGTGGCCGGGTCTCACAGATTAGGATTTCTAGATTTTCTTTAGCTCTTATATTCTGCAGAAGCTACAAGAGGTTTGAAGAAGAGGAAGAGATCTTTCCCCTTTCCCGTTTACACGCAGAAGCTGGTGTCT
>NW_025147131.1:0-1320 GCF_004010195.1 Chiloscyllium plagiosum | reverse complement strand
CCACCTTGCCTGTCCCATTAAGAAAAATACTAGGCAAATCTTTCAAACATGATTTATGATTCATAAAATCATGTTGGTTATGCTGGATAGTGGTTTTACTTTGGAAATCACCTGCCATTATTGCATTAATAAGCAATTATAATAATTTGCCTTCAATCTCTATAGTTTGTTCATGACTTTTCTTTCCCCAGTAAAGTCGGTTATTCTTAGTCCTTCCCTTTCTATAACCTTTATGTTTCATTTCAATTTCTGTGTAACAGGCACGAGGCTTAAAAGATCTGCTTCCATTGCTATGAAAGAGGCATTAGTGCCTGATTGGACTCATTCTGTTCCTGGTTCACACGCTCAGCGGGGCGAATGTCCTCCTGCTGCTCCAACATTATAGCCTCCATGGTTTGAATGTCCTGCTAATGTTCCTGACCCAGCCGCTCAAGACCTCAATGGTCCTCCTCCTGTTGATCAATGGTAGATTTGGGGACTGATGGAAACCCTTAGCTGTTATGTCACATTTGAAGGATTGGGTTGTGCAGGTAACTTCCGTTTCCCCATTTGGATTCTTCAAATAGTTATCTGTAAGGTTGTCACCCAGGTTATCTGTCGTGCCTCACAGCACCAGAGATCCGAGTTCAATTTCAGTCTCGGTACGATGTGTGTTGTTTGCACATTCTCCCCGTGTCTTCGTGAGTTTCTATCGCGTTCTCTAGATCCTCCCACACTCCCAAGATGTGCAGTTTAGGTGGACTGACCAAGCTAAACTTTCCATATATTCGGGACTGTGCAGGCGAGATGTATTAGTCATTGAAAATGCCAGTGGACAGAGATTGGGTGGGAGTGTGGAGGCGGTGCAGAAATTTGGATGGGATGGCCTTTGCAGGATCGGTGTGGACTCGATTGGTCAACTGGCCTGCTTCCGCACCGTTTGGATTCTATGATAGACACGCTCATTGCAAAAAGAAACGAAACAGTAGAGGGAATAATCTCTGTGTTAGTTCCTTCAGCAAGGAGCTTAAATCTGTGCATAATACTCCAGATGTGATGTCACAAGGTCATGTCCAGCACCATCAACACTTTACCAGCCTTCTGAAAGGTTGTCACCCACGTTAGAGCAGTCTGCGAGAATGCATAGCATTGTTCAAAGGTCATGGTCCTTCTCGACTCCTGTTGAAAATGTGACAATGACACAGCAGAAGAACAGGTAAGTTGTGGGGCGATGATGCAAAGGTTGAGTTATGTCTCACTGAACATCTCGCCCTGAATTGAATCTACCATTAATTTCCCCAGAGCCGACTCACTCAGCTTCCATAGAATCATGTGAGGTGG
>NW_025147130.1:0-1320 GCF_004010195.1 Chiloscyllium plagiosum | reverse complement strand
ACTGTCCACTGCACCTCCAATTTTGGTATCATCTACAAACTTACTAACTGTACCTCTAATGCTCGCATCCAAATCATTAATGTAAATGACAAAATGTAGAGGGCCCAGCACCGATCCTTCTGGCACTCCACTGGTCACAGGCCTCCAGTCTGAAAAACAACCCTCCATCACCACCCTCTGTCTTCTACCTTTCAGCCAGTTCTGTATCCAAATGGCTAGTTCTCCCTGTATTCCATGAGATCTAATCTTGCTAATCAGTCTCCCATTGGGAACCTTGTCGAACGCCTTACTGAAGTCTATACCGCTCTGCCCTCCTCAATCCTCTTTACTTCCTCAAAAAACTCAAAATTTGAGACATGATTTCCCACACAAAAAGCCATGTTGACTATCCCTAATCAGTCCTTGCCTTTCCAAACACATGTACATCCTGTCCCTCAGGACTCCCTCCAACAACGTGCCCGTCACCGATGTCAGGCTCACTGGTCTATAGTTCCCTGGCTTGTCCTTACCACCCTTCTTAAACAGTGGCACCACGTTAGCTAACCTCCAGTCTTCCGGCACCTCACCTGACATGCGCAGTGTGCTCTATGGAGATGCTGTTGGATTTAAAGTGTCCAAATGCCACAAATTCTTCCCCTGTCACTCGACATAACCACGCATGCTGCTCGCTGTGTTTGATGTTCATCTTCCCTATAACCCTCATGATTTTATAAATCTCAAATGAGGTCACCCCTCAACCTCCTGTGCTCCAGTGAAGAGTGTCTCAGCCTCTCCTTACAACTCAAACTCTCCAGTCCTGGCATCATCCTGGTAAATCTTTACTGAACCCTTTCTAATAGAATTCTTCCTATTACAGGAAGCGTTCTCAGTACTCTACAAGTGGCTTCACCAACATCCTGTACAACTTCAACATTATGTCCCAGCTTCTTTATTCAATGGTGTGAACAATTAAGGTAAGTGTGCTGAATGCCTTCTGAAGCTTCCTTCCAACCAGTGATGCAACTTTCAAAGAAGTATATATCTGAACCGCCCCCCACCATATCCCTCTGTACAAGCCCTGCCCTCCCTTATTTTGGCAAAATGCAACCCCTCACCTTTTATCTATACACATGTTCTCTCTCAGACATACACACATACACGCCCCCCAACACACACACCCTTTCACAGACTTCTCCTCCATCACACTCACTTTACCAAGCATGTGCGCACACACTCTCTTACACGCACTCTCATGCTGCACACATACATATAACAATGTGGTGCATTTGCAGAATTATATTTACAGACATATTCAATTTTGCACAAAACGCAAGGTAGTCA
>NW_025147129.1:0-1320 GCF_004010195.1 Chiloscyllium plagiosum | reverse complement strand
TTCACTTCTTTCATGTGGAAATCCCAAAACTTTTTTTTAAAAAGTTGCATTCTCGGGTTAGCTGTTAACAATGGTGATAGCTAGACAATATGTTGAAGGTGTTGGCCCCCTGTGTTCTCTGTCTATGCCATGATGTTTAGATTGATTCTAATCTAAAAAGTGAGATAACTGAGTTTTACGTAAATTCATGCAGTTTTTGAGCTCAGAGTTTAGAACTCCCAATCTAAACATCATGGCATAGTCTGAGAACACAAGGGGCCAACACCTTCAACATATTATCTAGCTATCACCATTGTCAAGAGCTAACCCGAGAATGCAACTTGGTTTAAAAAAAAAGGTTTTGTGATTTACATATGAAAGAAGTGAAACTATCACTGTATTCTAACAAATGAAAGGCTTTACAGACAATCAATTTTTCAATGTATAATTTCAGTTACATCACACTGTAAATTTTTGCTATAAATTCTGTGTTAGGATTGAGCCCTCCACTATCACCTGATGAAGGAGCGTCACTCCGAAAGCTAGTGTGCTTCCAATTAAACCTGTTAGTCTATAACCTGGTGATGTGTGATTTTTAACTTTGTACACCCCAGTCCAACACCAGCATCTCCAAATCATGAAGGGTATAGACAGGGTGAATAGAGACATGCTTTTTCCCAGGGTAAAGGATTCAATAACGAGAGGTCACGTTTTCAAGGTGAGAGGTGAAAAGTTTATGGGGGATACACGCAGCAAGTACTTCACACAGAGTGTGGTGGGCGTTTAGAACGCGTTGCCAGCAGAGGTGGTAGAGGCAGGCACAGTAGATTTATTTAAGATCCGTCTGGACAGTCGCATGAGTAGGTAGGGAACAGAGGGATACAGATGCTTAGGAATTGACAGGTTTAGACAGTACATTTGGATTGGCTCTGGTTTGGAGGGCCGAAGGGCCTGTTCCTGGGCTGTAAATTTTCTTTGTTCTTTGTTCTGTTGCTGTTGTACTAAATATCTTTTCTTGATCAAAAGTGTCCTTTGTTTAGAAGTTCAAGATATACCATTCAGTTCAAAGACATGTTCAGGATGGGTAACATGGCCTTACCAGTGATATCCATATCTTTAGACAAAAATTAAATAAAACACAAGCTTTTAAAGGTATTTGGATAAGTACATGACTAAGAATGGTTTAGAGGGATATGGGCTAAACATAGGCAGGTGGGACTAGCTAAGTTTGAGAACATGGTCGGTATGCATTCGGAAGAGCAGAGCAATAGTAATTGGGGACTCGATAGTTCGGGGCACAGATAGGAGGTTTTGTGGGAACGAGAGAGCCTCACGTTTGGT
>NW_025147128.1:0-1320 GCF_004010195.1 Chiloscyllium plagiosum | reverse complement strand
AAGTGTAACTGGATTGAGCATTGCTAATTCTGACAAACCTGATGTACTTCGTATTAAAATGTCAGACATAAATCAGCATTGGAAGCATTAATTGCACTGTCGATGACAGTGTTTTATTTTCCTGTGTATTCTGCAGAGGTCATTCCGGATAAATGGAAGTTAGAAAACGTGGTCCAAGCACTATAGATTAATGGAAGGGATCCAAACATCTATAAAAGGAAGAAGACATAGTGTGGAGAACTGCCGACCAATTAACTTGACATCTGCAGGGAAACTGTTGGAATCTATTATGCAGCATGTGATATTGGATATTTAGAAATTAATAGGATCAATGGAGAGAATCCACATGCATTTCTGGCAGATGTCTAACTCGATGTGCTATTAGTTGTTAGACCCCATCTACCATCCCCTGAGAAAAGGAACAGAAAGTGACTTCGCCACAGGAAATGACATCAACAACCCAAAGAAACCCTTAAAAAGAAAGCAGGAATGTGTAGCATCGCTTCGCCAGAGGTCCACTGAAGATGTTACCTAGTAAGGTAAGGAAACGTCGGGAAATGAACCTGCCAGCTCAGCGAGCAAACCTGCATCCATTGTGTACAGTGTTGGTGACCCAATCTGAGAAAGAATATACTGACCACAACAAAACTGCAATGGACGTTCTCCAGAGTAATCCCACAGATGGCGAGAATGTCTGATGCGGAAACTCGACCTAAGTTCTCTAGTGTTTAAAAGAATGAGAGGTAGGTCACAGTGAAATTTACAAAATTCACAAAAAGTATGACAAATTGGAAATGAACAGGACGCTTCCCTGGCTGCCCAATCCAAATTCAAGGCAAATAATGGCAAGATAAGGGATTAGCCAATTAAGACTGTAATTTTGAGGAAATTCATCACTCGGTGAGAACAGGGTCATAGAAACCTGCTGGCAGGGTAATATTAAGGAAAATCTTCAGATATTCTGCAAGTGTGTCAAGCAGAATTTAATAACAAGGGAACAGGTACGAGTCATTAATGACTTGCCAAGTTGCATCCAAATCAACTTAGTGTTAGGAGACAGAGGGGAGTGGTTGAAGGCTGTTAGTCTGACTCGAGACCGATGTTCAACGGTGTATCACAGGGATCAGTGCTGTGATTCGGAGATGCTGGTGTTGGGGTGAACAAACCTAAAAATCACATAACACCAAATTATAGTCCAGCAGGTTTATTCAGAGGCACGAGCTTTCAAAGCGCACAACCACCTCATGAAGAAGCAGTGCTTCGAAGTTAGTGTCTCCGAATAAACCGGTTGAACTTTAACCTGGTGTTGTGTGATCGTTA
>NW_025147127.1:0-1320 GCF_004010195.1 Chiloscyllium plagiosum | reverse complement strand
CCCAGGACCTCCATGTCCTCGGCAGAGTAGGAGAGGGGAGTTGAAATGTTGGGCCACAGGGCGGTGTGGTTGATTGGTGCGGGCGTCCTGGAGATGTTCCCTAAAGTGCTCTGCTAGGAGGCGTCCAGTCTCCCCAGTGTAGTCTCCCTAAAAGAGACCTAAGGGGCAACCTTTTCAGGCAGAGGGCGGTACGTGTATGGAATGAGCTGCCAGAGGATGTGGTGGAGGCTGGTACAATTGCAACATTTAAGAGGCATTTGGATGGGTATATGAATAGAAAGAGTTTGGAGGGATATGGGCCGGGTGCTGGCAGGTGGGACTAGATTGGATTGGGATATCTCGTCGGTGTGGACAGGTTGGACTGAAGGGTCTGTTTCCATGCTGTACATCTCTATGACTCTAATTTGAATGCAGATAGTCAACATGGTTTTGTCAAGGGAAGGTTGCGTCTCACAAACCTCATTAAGTTTTTGAGAAGGTGACCAAGCATGTGGATGAAGGCAGGGCAGTTGATGTGGTCTACATGGACTTCAGTAAAGCCTTTGATAAGGTTCCACACGGTAGGAGAAAATGCAGACGCTTGGGATTGAGGGCGATTTAGCTATTTGGATTAGAAACTGGCTTTCTGTAAAAAGGCAGCGAGTGATGGTTGATGGAAAATATTCAGCCTGGAGTCCGGTCAGTAGTGGTGTGCCACAAGGATCTGTTTTGGGACCACTGTTGTTTACTATTTTTATAAATGACTTGGACACAGGCATAGGTGGATGGGTTAGGAAGTTTGCAGATGACACTAAAGTCGATGGAGTGGTGGACAGTGTGGAAGAATATTGCAGGTTGCAGGAGACTTAGATAAACTGCAGAATTGGGCTGAGAGATGACAAATGGAGTTCAATGCAGATAAATGTGAGGTGATTCACTTTGGGAAGAATAACAGGAAGGCAGAATACTGGGTCAATGGAAAGATTCTTGGTAGTGTGGATGCGCAGAAGGATCTTGGTGTCCATGTACATAGATCCCTGAAAGTTGCCACCCAGGTTGATAGCGCTGTTGAGAAGACATACATTGTGTTAGGTTTTATTGGTAAAGGGATTGTGTTCTGGAGCCGTAATGTCATGATGCAACTGTACAAAACGCTAGTGCAGCCTCACTTGGAATACTGTGTACAGTTCTGGTTGCCCTATTACAGGAAGGATGTGGAAGCATTGGAAAAGGTACAGAGGAGATTTACCAGGATGTTGCCTGGTCTGGAGGGAAGGTCTTATGAGGAAAGGCTTGGGTCTGTTCTCATTGGAGAGAAGGCAGCTAAGAGGGGATTTAATA
>NW_025147126.1:0-1319 GCF_004010195.1 Chiloscyllium plagiosum | reverse complement strand
CATTGGGAAGGATGGCAGGGTCCCTGAGAGGGGCCAGACCACCCACACATTGGTATGGATGGATGGCAGGGTTACTGAGAGGGTGCAGATCACCCATACATTGGAAAGGATCGCAGGTCCCTGAGAGGGACAGATCATCCACGCATTGGGAAGTATGTCAGTATCCCTGAGGTGAGGACAGATCACCCACATCTTGGGACGGATACCAGGGTCCCTGAGAGGGGGCAGATCACCCACACAACGGGAAGGATGGCAGGGTCCCTGAGAGGGGGACAGATCACCCTGATATTGGGAAGGATGTCAGGGTCACTGAGAGGGAGACAGATCACCCATACATTGGAAAGGATGGCAGTAACCCTGAGAGGGGCTGATTAAACACACATTGGGAAGGATGGCAGGTTCCCTGAGGGGGGGCGGGGGGCAGATCACCCATACATTTGGAAGGATGGCAGGGTGCCTGAGAGGGGGCAGATTATCCACTCATTGGAAAGAATGGCAGAATCCATGAGAGGGGGCAGATCACCCAGACAATGTGAAGGAAGGTAGTGTATCTGAGATGGGGGCCTATCTCGCACACATTGGGGAGGATAGCAGTGTCCCTGAGAAGGACAAATCACTCACACAATGGGAAGGATGGCAGGATCCCTGATAGGGGACAGTTCACCCAAAGATTGGGAAGGATGGCAGGGTCCCTGAGAGGGGGACAGATCACCCACACAACGGGAAGGATGGTAGAGTCACTGAGGGGGGCTGATTAACCCATACATTGCAGAGGATGGCAGGGTCCATGAGAGGGGCACATCACCCACACATTGGGGAGGAGAGCAGTGTCCATGAGAGGGGGCAGATCACCCACATATTCGGAAGGATGGCAGTATCCCTGAGAGAGGGCAGATCACCCACACATTGGGAACGTTGGCAGGTTCCCTGAGAGGGCACAGATCACCCACACTTTGGGAAAGATGGCAGTGCGCCTGAGAGCGGGCAGCTTACCCACACATTGGGAACGATGGCAGAGTCCATGAGAGGGACAGATCATCCACACATTAGGACGTTTGGCAGTATCTCTGAGAGAGGCAGATCAGCCACACATTGGTAAGGTTGGCAGGTTCCCTGAGAGGGGGCACATCACCCACATTGGGAAGGATGGCAGGGTCCATGAGAGGGAGCAGATCACCCACACATTGTGAAGGATGACGGTGTCCCTGAGTGGAGACAGATCACCCACACATTGGGACGGGTGGCAGGGTCCATGGAAGGGGCCAATCATCCACACAATGGGAAGTATGGCAGGGTCGCTGAGAGGGGGCAGATCACCC
>NW_025147125.1:0-1319 GCF_004010195.1 Chiloscyllium plagiosum | reverse complement strand
CACTGATGGGAATTCTGTTTGGCTTCTGTTTCAAGCTGTTTGTTGATATTGGGCGGTGAATAATGGAAGCACAGACCTTTTGTGACAATCCTATAAAGGACATGTATTAGAGTGAACAGATTTGAAGTTTCGAGTAAAGCATGAGACATAGCGTCCCTTGTCCTTTCCTTCAACATTTACTGCATTCTCAGCTTGCTATTGATGCATTGCAGCTGCTTCAGGAATTCCCGTTCATGGAGGTGTGCAGATGTTAGTTCAGGATCTCACCCAATTGTCACAAAGTTGCAAATAAAAGAAACGGAGACCAGGAGCCACTGAGGGAAATAGTGAAATCGAAACCTGGTTCTGTTTGAATTGCTAGGTTTGATAATACCCTAATGATTATTAACTGACTGCCAGACTGATCAGTTTAATCTTGCCTAACTTATGTTGCTTTACAGCTGAAAAATCTTCTGTTTTCCTCCAAGCAAATATTTGAATGATGAAGACAATGTCATATTTCCTCAGTACAATGCCAAGTGTGATCAGCTGCTTCGAACAAGCATCAGGTATGTCAAAGCAGGGAACATCCTTTCCCCAGGCACAGATCAGGTATGTCAAAGCAGGGAACATCCTTTCCCCAGGCACAGAGCAGATTGGATCAGACTTAGTTTGACCTCAATTTCTAGAGATATATCCAAACAAGCAAACAGTCAGACTCAACTGCATTCTCCATAGACATCTTGCTGGTTTCAATTAATATGATTCACAGGCCATGAACATTCACAGCATGTTAGAAAATGACTGGTTGTTTAAAGTAGACAATTGGTGTACTAAATCAAGTTTACATTTTAAAAGGGCATTTTAAATGTCACAAACTGGATAAACAATGACATCATGCTTTTACATAGTTTCAACAGCCATATGTGACGAGTAGTGAATCATTACTGAGACCATGCACACCTACACAAAGGTACTGATTGATTCAGATTGAACCACCATATCAACACACAAGATACAGAGACTAACAGCGATGTACATACATTTACACTGTAGGAAACGGAAAAGAATATATACAAAATGTTTTCACAAAAACAAGCAACTAAATCCCATTCAGGCAGCATTCCATTTCAATAAGTGTGTTATGGCAGCAGAGGAGCTGCCAACCCCACCTTGATCTCAACATCATTCTCAACATATTCACCTTGCAGGGATAGAAATTACATTTTCACACTGCCCTGTATTAATTTTTTTCTTAAAAATGTGTAACTTGGTCTCCAAATTCACTTTAATCTTCTACAAAGAATCCATTAGATTAGATTAGATTACAGCGTGGAAAC
>NW_025147124.1:0-1319 GCF_004010195.1 Chiloscyllium plagiosum | reverse complement strand
AAAACCCATCACTGAGTCACACATTTATCGCCAATTTTTGCTTCCTGTTAGTTAACCATTCCTCTGCCCATGCGTATATTCGACCACTAACACCATGCATCCTTACCTTATGCATCAGACTCTTGTGCGCACCTTGTCGAAGGTCTTTTGGAAATCCAGGTGCACCACATTCACTGAGTCCCCGTTGTCCACCATACTAACCATGTCTTCATAGAATACCAATATATTTGCAAATCATTACGTGCCCTACATGAATCCGTGCTGTGTCTGTTCAATCTCTATCGCAGTGACCTCTTATTCCTTCCGTGATAGTAGACTCAAGCACCTTCTCTCCGACAGAAGTTTAGCTTGCGGGTCTATAAGCCCCTCGCTTGTCTTCCTTCCTTTTTTAAACAGTAGCGCCAGATTTACTGTTTTCCAATCTGCTCGAATTGCCCCAGAGTCCAGTGAATTTGCAAGATTACCGCCGGTACACCTGTTATTTCCCCCGCCAACTCTTTTAGCACCTTGGGATGCATTCCATCAGGGATAGGAGACTGTCTATCCTTAGCTGCATTAGTTTGCCCAACACTAGTTTTTACGAAATAAGGATTGTTTCCAGGTCCTCACCGACATCCATCTCTTTTCAATTACTGGCATGTATTAGTGTCTTCCACAGTGAAGAACGATATAAAGTAACTGTTCAATGCCTCAGCCATTTCATCACATCCCATAACTAAACGCCTAAAGGTCAAACGTTCACTTTAACCACTCTTTTTTCTTTTTTTTTGTCGAAACCTCTGCTAAATGTCCCTATAATCTGTGCGAGTTTTTTTTCATGTTCTTTCTTACGGTTATTTTCAGCACTGTTGTGGCATTCTGTGGACCGAGAAAGCTTTCCAAATCTTCCAGTTTCATGCTGATTTTAACCACTTTGTATGCCTTCTCCTTGAATTTGATAGTCTCCCTTATTTCTTTACACAACCATGCCAGATTACACCTTTTCTTACTGTCCTTCCTTTACATTGGAATATAATTGTGCTCATCATTTTTAAAAATATAAGTGAAAGCTCTGCTCATCAGCTGACCCACCTTTTTTTTGTCTTGAGTCGATTTAAGCCTCGTTCTATTGTAGAGCCTCTTGTACATGCACAGGAATCTGGCATTGGTTTTTAACTTCACACTGTCCGTCTGCATTCTCAATACAACCATACTGTGATCACTCCTTCCAAGCAGATCCTTAACGATTAGGTATTTGATTATTCCTGTCTCACTACAGAGGACCAGATCGACAATAGCTTGCTATCTCGCTGTTTCATTGACATATTGTTCAGGAAAAC
>NW_025147123.1:0-1319 GCF_004010195.1 Chiloscyllium plagiosum | reverse complement strand
CAGAGAGAGGCAATGCCTGTAGTAGAACACAGACAAACAGGTGAACTTGGCAGAGAGAGGCAGTGCCTGCAGTAGAACACAGAGATACAGGTGAACCATGCAGAGAGAGGCAGTACCTGTAGTAGAACACCGAGAAAAAGGAGAATTGGGCAGAGAGAGGCGGTGCCTGTAGCAGAACACAGAGAAACAGGCGAATCGTGCAGAGAGAGACAGTGCCTGTAGTCTAACACAGAGAAACAGGCAAACCGTGAGGAGAGAGACAATGCCTGTAGTAGAACACAGAGAAACAGGTGAACCATGCAGAGAGAGGCAGTACCTGTAGTAGAACACAGAGAAACAGGCAAACCATGCAGAGAGAGGCAGTGCCTGTAGTAGAACACAGAGAAACAGGCGAACCATGCAGCGAGAGGCAGTGCCTGTAGTTGAACACAGAGAAACAAGCAAACTGTGCAGAGAGAGGCAATGCCTGTAGTAGAACACAGAGAAACAGGTGAACCATGCAGAGAGAGGCAGTGCCTGCAGTAGAACACAGAGAAACAGGTGAACATTACAGAGTGGTGCAGTGCCTGTAATAGAACACAGAGAAACAGGTGAACCGTGCAGCGAGAGACAGTGCATGTAGTAGAACACAGAGATACAGGCAAACTGTGCAGAGAGAGACAATGCCTGTAGTAGAACACAGAGAATCAGGAAAACTGTGCAGAGAGAGGCAATGCCTGTAGTAGAACACAGAAAAACAGGTGAACTATGCAGAGAGAGGCAGTACCTGTAGTAGAACACAGAGAAACAGGCGAACCATGCAGAGAGAGACAGTGCCTGTAGTAGAACACAGAGAAAAGGGAGAATTGGGCAGAGAGAGGCGGTGCCAGTAGCAGAACACAGAGAAACAGGCGAATCATGCAGAGAAAAACAGTGCCTGTATTAGAACCCAGAGAAACAGGCAAACTGTGAGGAGAGAGACAATGCCTGTAGTGGAACACAGAGAATCTGGCAAACTGTGCAGAGAGCGGCAGTGCCTGTAGTAGAACACAGAGAAACAGGTGAACCATGCAGAGAGAGGCAGTGCCTGTAGTAGAACACAGAGAAACATGTGAATCATGCAGAGAGAGGCAGTGTCTGTAGTAGAACACAGAGAAACAGCCGTGAGGAGAGAAACAGTGCTTGTAGTAGAACACAGAGAATCAGGCAAACTGTACAGAGAGAGGCAGTGCCTGTAGTAGAAAACAGAGAAAAGGCGGAACATGCAGAGAGAGGCAGTGCCTGTAGTACAACACAGAGAAACAGGCGAAACATGCAGAGAGACAGTGCCTGTAGTAGAA
>NW_025147122.1:0-1319 GCF_004010195.1 Chiloscyllium plagiosum | reverse complement strand
CCACACAGCTATGTTTGCTTCTGGGTTTTTTTTTCTCAGTCTGTGTTACTCCATATAATCAACTCACTCCTTCTCCACTTTCAAACAAGCATCCCTGTCACCACAATCAATCGCACGATTTTCCAGCTGCTGTCCGTTCCGATATATGGTCTGTGGTTTGGAAATGGTAACTTTGGTTTTCTCTCTTCTGAACCTGCTAATCCTCTCAATGTTCCAAGCACTTTCTCTTTCTGTTTCTCAGATCTCTTTCTGATCTTCCAGATCTCTAGCAACGTTCTTTGTTTGATTTGACTTTTTATTTTAAAACTACACAGGATGTCAGCATCATTGGCATTGGCAGCATTTGTTGACCATCAGAAATTGCCCTTGGCTGTGACCTTTCCACAAGGCAATATAAAGCCAAACACATTGTGATGCGTCTGAAGTCTCTCTTAACCCAGACCACGTAACAATGTTAAACATAATTACCAAAGTACATCAGCGAAACAGACAGTTTTTTTGACAAAATGATGTTGGTATTATGGCTGCTATTAGTGAAATGTATTTGCATACAATACTTATCATTTGAATTTAAGTTCTGTCATTAGTTGTAGGAGCATTTCAAAGCTTGTAGTTAATATTATAGTCTGTGCCTCTGAATTACGCACCCTGGGACATTATTACTGTGAAACGTTGTCCCTCTCATAAAGGTATTTGAGAGACAAGAACAAGATTGTGGTCAAAATATTTGTAATTGGACAAGTGGCCAGTTGAGCCCTGTAACCATAAAGTCTGAATTTTACCAATGGGTAGGTAATAGTTTATTTAGCAAAATCACTGACATGGAGGTGGAGATTGGGGGTTTCTGGAGCTGTTAGTGAACGCGCTTGGTGATCAGAGAATAATGCAACATAATTAAGCTTATGGCAAAAAGCTCCCTCGAGGTTGCAAACAGGCTTGTTCTCCATCTTTTGTGAGAGCAAGGTGGGAATTCCTGTATAAGGAATGGAATTTGTCATTGAAACTGAAGACGATAGTTTCTGTCTTTGCCAAATGTGGAAAAAGTACATAGGCATGATGTTCAATTGGTATTAGCAATCAATAAATCAACAGAGATAGCGAGACTTACCAGAAACACCGACAACAGCGAGGATGGGATTGCAAACCGTGTGAATATTCATCAGTACCCCACATATCTTGCAATGGAATGTTCCCCTGCAAAAATAGTGAAGACTTCAGAATAAATTCCTGTCCATTGTTGTAACATCCCAGTCTCATGCTCTCAGATTCTGGTGCATTTTTCGAATATTCCAAGCTATTGTTCTCAGATTCTGATCCAT
>NW_025147121.1:0-1319 GCF_004010195.1 Chiloscyllium plagiosum | reverse complement strand
GGCAGAGAAAAGAATGGGAATTGCAGATCATTTTGCTTAACCTCTATAGTGGGAAAGTTGTTTGAGTCTATTTTCAAGGAAGAACTAGCAGGGCAACTCAACAGAAATTGGACAGGCGCACCGTGAGTTCATGAAGGGCAGATCATGCTTGAAAAATCTTTTGGTATTCTACAAAGACATTACGGGCGTGGTGTACATTGACGACTTCGTGAATGTGGAGTACCTACATTTTCAAAAGGCTTCAGATAACGTGACACACAAGGGGGCTGCTTCATAAGTATGCATGCTGTTAAGGATAGAGTATTAGCATGGATAGAGGATTGGTTTACCAATTGGGATAAAAGGGTGGAGAGAAATTTTGACCAGTGATGCCCCTCTGGGATTGGTTTTCGGACCGCAAATATTTACAATTTCTACAGATGATTTGGAATTTGGGGTCACTTGTAGCGTTTAACTTTTGGCAGATGACACGAGAATGAGTGGCAGACAAAAGTATGCAGAGCACTGTAAAACTTTGCAGAGGAACATAGAAACATTGAGTGATTGGACAAAGTTCTGGCAAATGAAACAAATTGTCATTAAATTTGAAATCATACGTTTTGGTCGGAGTAATAGTAACAAAAATGTTTATTACTTGAATGGTAAAAGATTGCAGCATGCTGCTGCGAAGAGTCACCTGGGTGTCGTTGTGCATAAATCACAGGAGGTTGATCGTCAGGTGCTAGTAATTAGCAATTAAATGGAATTTTGTCTGTCATTGTTCAAGGAATTGAGTTTAAAAGCAGAGAGGTTTTTTTGCAGCTGTACAATGTGCTGGTGAGGATACCCCTGTGGTAATATGTGCAATTTTGATATCCTTACTTAATGAAAGGACATAGTGGAACTGGATAAGGTTTACGAGGTTGAGTCTGGCATTGAGGGTGTTGGCTGTTGAGCGGAGACGGAGTATGTTGGAATTCTATTCATTGGAATTCAGAAGAATGAGGAGAATCATACAGAAACATATGAAACTATGAAGTGAATACATACGAGAGACGTAGAGAGTATGCTTCCTCTAGCGGGTGAAACGAGGACAAGTGAGCATAGTACCAAAATTAGATGTAGCAGATTTAGTACTAAATTAAGACGGAATTTCTTCAACCAGAGGGTTTCAAATCTATGGAGCTGCTTGCCCAGCGAAGTGGTTGATGCTACTTCAGTAAATATTTACAAAGCTAAGTTTGATTTGCATTTGAACAATAAATGACTTGAGGAATAGGTTGAGTGGACGGGAAAGTGGATTTGAGTCCATGGAAATATCAGCCGTGATTTTATTGAAT
>NW_025147120.1:0-1319 GCF_004010195.1 Chiloscyllium plagiosum | reverse complement strand
ATTTAGGAAAGGATGAGCGTAACAAGATGAGTTGTACAGTACACTTTCCACAGTAAACTGGGAAAATCTGTTCAACGGTTAAATAACCCAACACCATGGAGGATGTTTAAGACAACACAAAACCAGTTTATACACCTGAGCGGAAAGCCTTAGACTTCACATATGAAATAACAGCTATTGCTGTCACAGAATCTCTGATCCTATAAAACAAAGGACACTGACAGTTAGTGAGCTAAGGAACTGCTTAATCTGAGAGAAAAGCCTTACATAAATAGAAGTAACAGCACACATCCTGCTGACTGCGAAAAATACAAAGACCAGCAAATGCCATAAAGCAACTCATAACAGTTCAACGAGGGATTATGAAAATAATTCCATCAAAATCAAT
Source organism: Chiloscyllium plagiosum (assembly GCF_004010195.1). NCBI lineage: Eukaryota > Metazoa > Chordata > Chondrichthyes > Orectolobiformes > Hemiscylliidae > Chiloscyllium > Chiloscyllium plagiosum. The sequence continues at coordinate 931 of NW_025147120.1, read as the reverse complement.
GTGAAAAAATGATGATTATATGAAGAGAAAGCGGATGGTCAGTTCCAATGATGGCACAATGAAACTAACAGCGACTTGACGGTTGGAGACAGAGGGTGTTGGTGGGCAGTGGCTTGTTAATCGGGCTGAAGGCCTGTGACCTGCGTTGATCACTGGAATTGGCACCGGATTCACTTTTGTTCATCATGCAGATAAATTGTTTGGATGAGAATATTGGAGGCATGGTTAGTACGTTTGCGGGTGATATTAATATTGGTGGTATAGTTGACAGTGAAGAAGATTATCTAAGATTGCAAATAGGTCTTGATCAATTGAGACAATGGGCTGAGGTGTGGCAGACGGAGTTTAATTTTGACAAATGCGTGGTATTGCATTTTGGTAAAACAAACAAATGCTGAACTTACACAATTAAAGGTAGTTCACTGTGCAGTGTTGTAGAACAGTGAAACTGGGGGTTCACGTAAATAATTCATTGATATTTGTGCCACAGGTAAACACAGTATTTAAGGAGGTGTGTAGTACGCTTTCCTTCATTGCTCATACCTTTGAGTACAGCAGCCGGTGTGTTTTGTTCATGTTTCAGAGGATCTGGCGAGGCCTCTTCTGAGCATTATAGATCAGATGTTATTAAACTGGGAAGGCTCCAAAAAAAGGTTTTACCAAAATGTTGCCAGGAATGGCGGATTTTAGCTATAAAAATAAACTGGATAGGCTGGGACTTTTTGCGTTGGAGCACAGGAAGTTGAGTTTAGACCTTATATAGGTTTATAAAATGATGAGATACGTAGATAGGACTAAGAGAAAATTCCCCTCAGGTGTGTGAGTTCAAAACTGGAGGGCATATTCTTAAGGAGAGAGGACGAAGATTTAAAAGGACATAAGGGCCAACAGAGAGTGATAGAGCGTGAACAGAGAACATAGAACAGTCGAG
>NW_025147119.1:0-1319 GCF_004010195.1 Chiloscyllium plagiosum | reverse complement strand
CAGACCTGTCTGGACAAAATTGTATTATTTGTTTAGTTGATCAAAATTTAGGAAACAGATCAAACAGAATGTATTCGGCTGGGAAGGTGATGGATACAGAAGACAGAATCAAAAACTGGGAACATTAAATCTGAAGAAAGTGTAACAAGTAGTACAAGATCAAAGACATGACAAGGTGCATGTCGATATGTCCCAGACCTTAGTGAATCGAATGAGCTTGTTAGATGGTCGAGAGACTCGTCCAATGATGTCCTGGAATCAGACCGCGAAACAGCGATCGAAAGGTCGATTTGCAAATGTCACTTCAATGTGATCGCTTCACACTCTGTGTCCTGATATAGGCCACATTGGCAGATGTTTCGGCCAGATTGCATCCCCTGGGTTTATTTTCTGATCAGAAGTGAGATGTGTGGCTTGCTGCTGGCACATAAAACAGGAAGTTGTGTGCCAACTGAGAATGATATTTCAGGCGCTACTTTCCGTATTATCAGCACAAACAGTCTTCCTGCCTCTAAGGGTGAACACACACTGACAGTGTTAAGAACAAACAGGTTGTTGTTGGTCTCAACATTGTATTCAATTCCATTCCCATTTCCCAGAATGAAACAGAAGAGACACAAGATTATTTCAGCTAGAGTAAATTATCTGTCAGAGAGATAAGAAGAGTTATCATCGGGTGAAAGGAGCTAAATGACAATGTGTAGTTTCACTCATAAACCTATCTTTAAAAATAGAAAGCTTGAGGGAAGTTAATAAGTAAATCTAAGAGACAGCATTCATTAAAAGTTAGAATTGTAAAGTTTAAGCAATAAAATTCAGCATGGATTTGGTGGAAATGATATCATATCGGAAGTGGTGATTCTGTTTTCCGGAGAGGCAATGAGATGTGACATCGGGTGTAAAAAGTGGGTGTAATGCTTCTAGACTTCAATCAGGTTTTTGACCAGATCTTGCATCTTTAATATGGTAAGGGTTCATGGTATCGGGTGCAGTTTGGCAAATGCATCGAATGTTTATTTATTGGCAGAAGGTAATGGTCGAAGGTAGTCATTGTGAAGACATCTTGTGTCCAGTGGCTTACTATATGACTTGGTGCTGGATCCTTTAATGTTTGCAGCGTATATGAATGGTCTAGTCAAGAATGTAGCAATTTTGATCAGTAAGTTCAACGGTGAGGTGAAAAATGTTTGGTTTTGCAATTAGTGAGGAGGAAAGCCAGTGTGACATCGACGACATTGCCTGTCGGAGAGAAGAATTGAAAACAGAACATTATATTCTAAAGTCTTTGAAGTAAAGCATTTTCGAGACTAACAATTTAA
>NW_025147118.1:0-1319 GCF_004010195.1 Chiloscyllium plagiosum | reverse complement strand
GCTGGCTATAGTTGTCTCCATGTCGGAAGCTTTTGTGCAACCACCACCGGTACAATTAACAAGCCCGTGTCTATGTTTACAGGGAGGACGAGGGAGGGGCACTGAAGTCCCTCGCCCTCACCAGGAGTGCCCCCAGGAAGTTCCTGACACGCTTTCGCTCATTAATGTCGAGCCCAGGCGCCTGGCGGGCAGCGAGGGCCGACCAGTAAACTCTCACAAAGGAGCTCCAGCGGTCGAGCGCCAGTTGGGCTCTATCCCGGCGACCCTGAGTTTCGTCGACAAATTCCCGGAGTTCCTCGAAGGCGATGAGGGGGAGACCTGTGGGGGGCACCTGGGACTCCAATGTTGCTGGAGACAGACTCCGCATCGTCCCCAGTGTCCACCACCGATCCCGAACCCTCCGGGAAGTGTCCCTCAGTCACTGACTCCTCCCCCACCATGAGAGTGGGGTCTGGTCAGGCTTCAAACCCCCAGCGATCCCCACCCCCAGGCTCACTGGCAGTACCTTCCTCAGCGCACCCCTTCCCAGAATGCCCCGAGTTCAGGTCATCAGGCGGTAGAGGCTCGGGGCCCCACTCCTCTCCCGACACTGGGATGACCGGCTCCTCGGGTGGTGGGGGGGGAAGGTCCTACCCCAGGGCCAGGGCCCCCGGAAACACAGTCTGGGTGGGAGGAGTGAGGTAACACCTTCCTCCCCTCCCCTGCTCGACGACCCAATGGCCAATTCCCTATTGTCGCCCGCACCGCGGCCTGTGTGGTTTTTAAAGTCCTCCGCAGGGGCTGGTGGAATTACGGCAGAAGTAAGTCCTGCTGCAGCCCCTGGGGGTTCAGGCAGGTTAGGCCAGGCCAGGCCAGGGTGTGGGACAGGCAAGAGGCACCTTGGGCTCATCCCCCGGAGAGGGGCAGAGCTGCCGGCTGGATGGCTCTCCCCTCCAAGGGCTGGCACCTCTTCCCCAGCGAGACTGGGGGAGTTTATGGACCTGGTCCCCCAACCCCAAGCTTCTCCTGGAATATTATTGGCTGGGGTAAGTGGGGGCGTGGCCAGGGTCAGCTGTGACACTTCCTGCCCTGCCCCTGGTTTATCAGGTGATGGTGGGTGGGGCAGGGGCCCAGAGACACAGCTGCTGCAGGAGGTGAGGCAGCCGTGGGTTCCCCCAGGTTAGTGCCAGGGCTCGGGCTCGGGGCCCCCGGGCCAGGGGCAGGCGTTGAAGCCCCAGGGGTTTCTGTAATGGGGCGGGGGTTGGGTGTGGGGTCAGTGGGTGCAGCAGGGCTGGGAACAGGTACAGGTTTGGGGGTCAGGGTTCCTGCGCCGGGGTGAC
>NW_025147117.1:0-1319 GCF_004010195.1 Chiloscyllium plagiosum | reverse complement strand
CTCCCAGAGAGTACCGGCCTAAACTACTCCCAGGGAGTATTGGCCTAAACTACTCCCAGAGAATATGGGCCTAAACCAGTTGCAGGGAATACGGGCCTCAACCAATTGCAGGGAGCACGGGCCTCAACCAATTGCAGGGAGCACGGGCCTCAACCAATTGCAGGGAGCACGGGCCTAAACCAGTTGCAGAGAGTACAGGCCTAAACCAATTGCAGGGAGCACGGGCCTCAACCAATTGCAGGGAGTACAGGCCTAAACCAGTTGCAGAGAGTACGGGCCTAAACCAATTGCAGGGAGCACGGGCCTAAATCAATTATAGAGAGTACAGGCCTAAAGCAGTTGCAGGGAATACGGGCCTAAATCAATTATAGAGAGTACAGGCCTAAACCAGTTGCAGGGAGTACAAGTCTCAACCAAATGCAGGGAGTACGGGCCTAAACCAATTATAGCTCTCTTCGTACAACAAACCCCTCATCTAGTGAATCTCCTCTGGATTGTCTCCGATGCCACTACATCCATTCTTTACAAAACCTGGAATTTGCATGCACCACATCCTCAGGAAGTTCATTCCACACACCAACCACCCTCTGTGCAAAGAATTTGCCCCTCGTGTCTTTTTCTTTTAATATCTCACCTTAAAAATGTGCTGAGACAAGGTGTGGGCTGCAGATGCTGGAGATCAGAGTCGAAGAGTGTGGAGCTGGAAAAGCACAGCAGGTCAGGCAGCATCCGAGGAGCAGGAGAGTCGACGTTTCGGGCATAAGCCCTCCATCAGGGCACAGCTACCTGACTAGCTGTGCTTTCCCAGCACCACACTCTGGAGTCTTCAAAATGTGCCCCTGAATCTTCAAAGCTGCCACCCTGGGGAAAAGATACTGACCATTCACCCTCTCTATCCCCCTCATGTTTCTATAAACAGCTATAAGATTACCCCTCAGCCTCCAACACACCAGGGAAAAAAGTCCCAGCATATCCAGCCTTTCTTTATAACTGTCACCCTCCCATTCCCAGCAACGTCCTGGGAAATCTCTCCTCAGCCCCACGTTTTAGGCCTATACTCTGCAATTAGTTTAGGCCCGTACTCTCTGCAATTAGTTTAGGCCCGTACTCTCTGAAATTAGTTTAGGCCCGTACTCTCTGAAATTAGTTTAGGCCCGAACTCTCTGAAATTAGTTTAGGCCCGAACTCTCTGAAATTAGTTTAGGCCCGAACTCTCTGCAATTAGTTTAGGCCCGTACTTTCTGCAATTGGTTTAGGCCTGTACTCTCTGCAATTAGTTTAGGCCTGTACTCTCTGCAATTAGTTTAGGCCCCTGCAAT
>NW_025147116.1:0-1319 GCF_004010195.1 Chiloscyllium plagiosum | reverse complement strand
TGGCTGATGGGCATTTCAACTCCACTTACCCTCAGTTCTAGCAAATACTGGCAGGGAGATTTCTAGAGATGCTCGAGAGGACTTAAACTAGTAGGGTGGGGGTGCTGGGACCAGGGAGATAGCCCCCCCACCCTACTAGTTTATCTCCCTGGGCATACATTAAGGACAAAAGGGTAACTAGGGAGAGAATAGGGCCCCTCAAAGATATGACCATAAGACATAGGAGCAGAAGTAAGGCCATTCGGCCCATCGAGTCCACTCCGCCATTCAATCATGGCTGATGGGCATTTCAACTGCACTTACCCGCATTCTCCCCATAGCCCTTAATTCCTTGTGACATCAAGAATTTATCAATTTCTGCCTTGAAGACATTTAGCATCCCAGCCTCCACTGCACTCTGTGGCAATGAATTCCACAGGCCCACCACTCTCTGGCTGAAGAAATGTCTCCGCATTTCTGTTCTGAATTTACCCCCTCTAATTCTAAGGCTGTGTCCACGGGTCCTAGTCTCCTCGCCTAACGGAAACAATTTCCTAGCGTCCACCCTTTCCAAGCCATATATTATCTTGTAAGTTTCTATTAGATCTCCCCTTAATCTTCTAAACTCCAATGAATACAATCCCAGGATCCTCAGCCATTCCTCGTATGTTAGAACTACCATTCCAGGGATCATCCGTGTGAATCTCCGCTGGACACGCTCCAGTGCCAGTATGTCCATCCTGAGGCGTGGGGACCAAAACTGGACACAGTACTCCAAATGGGGCCTCCTTATAAGTTTATTTCTCAATTTCCCTCTGACTATTAGGGGGTCTATAATACAATCCCAATAAGGTGATCATCCCTTTCTCATTTAAAAGTTCCATCCAAATAACTTCTCTGGATGTATTTCCAGGAATATCCTCCCTCAGCACAGCTGTAATGCTATCCCTTATCAAAAATGCCACTTCCCCCTCCTCTCTTGCCTCCCTTTCTACCCTTGCTGTAGCATTTGTATCCTGGAACATTAAGCTGCCAGTCCTGCCCATCCCTAAGCCATGTTTCTGTAATTGCTATTGAGGATCTAAAATTTGAATTTAGGTAACAATATGTAGATTTTTATTTACTCAAAATGGTTTCTTGATTTAAAAGAATACTATAAAATGGCCCGTGAACCTGTACTGCTGGTTTGCAGAACTAAGCTGAAATTCAAAGATAAGAGGACAATAGAGTTTTCTAAAGCAGAATACTGACACAATAATTGACCATTTGAACTAACCTTGAACCAGTACATTTACAATTTACATAAATAAGATATCTTTTAGCATAGAATAACATTGGAT
>NW_025147115.1:0-1319 GCF_004010195.1 Chiloscyllium plagiosum | reverse complement strand
AGTGATCAGAAATGATATATATAAATGATCTACCAGTGAGGGTTTGTGGGTGGAGCTAAGAAATAAGAAGGGGATGGTGAAATTATTGGGTTTGTACTATAGGTCCCCAAATAGTCAATGGTAATTAGAGGAACAGATATGCAGGGAGGGAGGGGAGACTTGCAGGAACAATAGTGTTGTCATAATAGGGGTTTAAGTCGGGCAGACTGTGACTGCCAGAGCGTTAAGTGATTTGATGGAATGGAATCCATTAAGTGTGTCAAGAAAGTTTCTTCAAGCATTATATAGAGGGTCCTGTTCGAGAAGTGGCAAAATGTGACCTACTCTTAAGAAATAGGGCAGGATAGGTGACGGAGGTGTCAGTGGGTGAGCATTTTGCGACAAATAACCATAGTTCTATTAATTTTCAAATGGTTATGGAGAGTGAAGATGAAACTGCTCCACACGTTCAAGTTCTAAATTGTGGAAAAATTAATTTTGATGGATTTATACAGGAGTTTGTAGGGTTGATTGGAGTAGTTTGTTTGCAGGCAAAGGAAACTCTGGCAAATAGGAGACTGCTAGAGTTCAAAATCTACAGTATATGTTCCTGTGAGCATGAAAGGAAAGTTGTCAGGAATGGGGAACCCTGAATGATAAGAATTATTGAGGCTTTGACCTGAAAAAATGTGGAGGTGTGGCTCAAGTCCAAATGGGTGCGATCAAGGGAACTCCTGGAGGTATGTAAGGGATACAGGACTTTACTGAAGACGGAAATCGGGACAGCAATAAAAGGCTATGAGATAGCCTTGGCTGAGAAGAGCAGGGTGAATTCAAAAAGGTACTTTAAGTATATTAAAGGAAAACATTAACTATTGAGAGAATAGGACCACTCAAAGACAATTGTGAACACGTATGTGTGTAACCATAAAAGATTTGCGATGTCCTCAACAAATATTTCTTCTCCGTGTTTAACGTGGAGAAAGACATGAATACTTGGGAATTTGAGGAAGTTGAATATGATATCTTAGAGACAGTCCATATCAAGTAGAGTAGGTATAGAATGTACTGGAATTTTGAAGTTGCATAAATCTCATCGTCCTTACGGGATATATTCAAGAACACTGCAAGGGGCGAGAGAAGAATTTGCCGTGGTCCTGGCTGATAATTGTGATCATCAGTTACCAAAAGTGAGATCCCAGAAGACTGGGGGATTGCAAATGTTGTACCCGTATTCAAGAAGGACTGAAATATAAAGCCTGGGAACTATAGACCAGTAAGTTTAACATCTGTGGAAGGTTAATTAATTGAGAAGATTCTGAGGGATAAGATGCATTTGG
>NW_025147114.1:0-1319 GCF_004010195.1 Chiloscyllium plagiosum | reverse complement strand
CAATTTACATATTGATTGGGAGTTTTCTGGAACACAATTACCAAATTCCTCCCTTGCAAACACTGAACACTGGCACTCCCATTCTAGGTTTGGAAAGTTCACAAACCCTACTATAACAGCCTTATTATTATGGTTGATATTTAAGATGTCCCGACATATTTGTTCCTCAGTCCGCCACAGATTATTCGGGGTCAGCTGTCCGATCGTATGAAAGTAATGACCCATTCTTATTTCTCAGTTCCACTAACATAGCTTCAGTGGACGATCCCACAGGAATATCCTCTCTAAGTACTGCTGTGATGATTCATGCAATCAAAACCCACCACCACACGTCCTCTCTTGCCTTCCCTTCCTGTAGCATCTCTACCTTGAAACAATGAGCTGCCAGTCCTGTGCCTCCCTCAGCTGTGTTTCTGTAATAGCTATAATATCCCAGTCCCATGTTCCAATCCATGCCTTGAGTTCATTTTCCTTAGCTGTCTGGCCCTTGGATTGAAATAAATGCACTTTAATCATCAGTTTTCCCCCATTCCCTGCTATGTTCTTGCCTGCCTTGTCTGCTGAAATTGCTGTTTTTAACTCGTGTACCAGCCTACGTTTATTCCAGGTCCAACACCCTGCCAGACTCGGTTATATCCTCTCAAGCAACTCTAGCAATTCACCCCACCAGGATATGGGTCCCTCTCCCGCTCCCAGTTGAGGTGCCTTTCCCACCCTGTCTTCCTGTGCAGACACCTTCAGGGATCTATGGACTTGTCCACCAAGGTCCCTGTATTCCTCAGTACTCCGCAAGGTCCTACCATTCATTATGTCTGTCTTTCGTTTATCGTACCTCTCCCAGAGTATTACCTCATTTCAATCAGAACTAAACACTGATTAGATTATCATCCGATCGACATCGGGCTGCAGACGGAGACCATCCTCCTCACTGTGAAAAACACCCTCACCTTTCATGTTATCCGCTAACCGACTAATGATACCTTCTGCTTTCACATCCGAGTTATTAATGTTCAATGGTTCCTGCACAGATCCCTGTGGTACACCCGCTGGTGAAAGTATTCTATCCACCAATTTTACATCCAATTTGCCAACTTGCCTTGGAACCCAGTCCTTTGGACCAGCCTTCCATGTTGGATCTTGTTTAAGGACTTAGTCAAGTCCGTGTAAACCACATGATCTGCACTGCCTTCATCAATATACTTAAGCACCATTTCAAAAAAACTGAACTGAATTCCTCAGACAGTATCTCCCTCTGCCAAATCCGTGATGACTAAACCGAGTTGATACTTACCTTTGCAAGTGTTGATTCATCCTCACAA
>NW_025147113.1:0-1319 GCF_004010195.1 Chiloscyllium plagiosum | reverse complement strand
ACAAACACACACACAAAACCGACATGCACACATACACATATAGGTATGTAGGGTGAATTTATACTTGCAGAGTAATATCGTACTTTGCTCAAAAACTGCATGAATCCATGTAAGAATCTGTTAACTCGCTTTTTAGATTAAAATCAGTTTAAAGATTTTGGTACAGACAGGGAACACAGGGGGCTTACATCTTCAATATCTCAACATCTTATCTGGGCTGACACCAATTGTTTCAGTTAACCTGAGAATGTGACTTTTAAAAAAGTTTTTTGATTTACATATGAAAGAAGTGAAACTATCATGGTCATTCTAACAGATGAGAGACTGAGCAAACAATCAAGGTTGCTTTCAATGTATAATTTCTGTTACATCACACAGTAAACTTTTGCTATAAATGCTGTGTCTTACAATTGTGTACTCCACAAACACCTGGTGAAGGTGTGGCGCTCCGAAAGCTAGTGCTTCCAATTAAACCTGTTGGACAATAACCTGGTGTTGTGTGATTTTTAACTTTGTACACCCCAGTCCAATACCAGTATCTCCAAATAATGGCTGACACAGCAATTAGCTTTCTTTCGCTGGAAGCCTGCCTCCCGTATAAGGGCCTAAATATATTCTTGAAGCAGCTTTGAACACTGAAGAAGGAACTTAACCAGGGACAGATTCATTGCAAACCTACACAAGGAATTAACTTATAAAACACATGGTCAGTAAAGGAGCGTATGTTCAGTCTGTTGGAGCCTTCGCAAACTGATTCAACGGTTGCAAAATAATGTTTGGGAATTGTTTTGCAGTGGGAATTGTGTGCAATGGGGGAGCATGTGATTCACTTCGTTTTTCCCGTAAAAGATAAAATGTTCAGACTGGAGAGGTTGGTGTCGAAATCCCCCCTCTTAGAACCAAGTTCTTGTGAGTACAGGTGGAGAAGAAGTCAGCAATTTCTATAGTTTAGGTCCTATTGTCAAGTGTGTGGGATATCTGCAAGGCAGAAGTGCCAAGATGACTGTCTCTCTGAGTCATGCAAGATAGGAATCTACAAATAGAGACATACTGGAACTCTGGTGTCATTGAACTTGGAGTTCCTTAATGTTCTGAGGAAGAAAGTCCAACATCCGCCATTGTCAGGTGCAGCTCCCTGAACTGTTGCCCCGAGCATCCCTTCTCCACAAAGACGTTCTAATATTTCTACATTTTGCCATTCCCTAGTATTCTTATTTTATTGTATTCTATGGCCCTCTAAACGTTTTTTTAACTGTGAACTGACTGGGCTAGCCCTAAGTTGTGAGAAATCCGTCAGAAATGCTGTTACGTCTTTGTAA
>NW_025147112.1:0-1319 GCF_004010195.1 Chiloscyllium plagiosum | reverse complement strand
TTGGAACAGGGTACCCAGTAATGGCATATTGGTGCAGTTAGCAACAAATGGGAGAATTTCAGTTTCGCAGTAAATGGGAGAATTGGGCCAGGACAATAATTGATGCGAAAATGAGAGTAGGACACCCCTAAATTGGGCGAGGGCCTCAGTCAGTCTGAGAATTGGTATAAGACAAACTGAATGGAGAGCTTGTTCAGGACGTCAGTAATTGGGGAAATGGTGGGAAGCAACACTGAATTGGAGAATTGGTGACGGCCATCAGTAAATGAGAGACCCGGTGCCCAGTGGAGCTATATTAGAGAATGGGTGCATGGCAACAGTAAATGGGAGAATTAGAGTAGCGCACCCTTAAATGGCAGAATCAGGCTCGGGCATCAGTAAATGGAAGAATTAGTACAGGGATATGAGTAAATGGGAGATTTGGTGGAAACAATAATGGGAGATTGACGGCACAGTGCCGTTACATTAGAAAATTGGTGGGAGTGCCAATATATTGGAAAATTGGAGCAGAGCATGTCTAAATTGGGGAATAGGGGCCAGGGAATCAATAAAAAGAAGAAATGTTGCAAGCATCGGTAAATTGGAGATTCAGTTCAGTGCATCACGAAATGAAAACAAAAAATAATCAGCAGGGCATCTATACGTGGAAGATGTGTATCGGGGAACAACTAAATGGGAGGAATTGATGCAGGGCCACAATAATTGGAGAGTTCATGTCGGTGCCATTAAATACTCAGTGGGAGGACTGGGGCAGGATAATCTCAATAAGTGAAATTCCCGAATTAGTGCAGGATTGGTAAATGGGAGAATTGGTGCAGGAAAGCGGAGCACTAATTACAGCCTTAGAGATGGACAGCGCAGAAACAGACCCTTCAGTCCAACTTGTCCACGACTCAATTTAAGAAATCTGGCAGCTATCCACTAAATTGGTGAATCATTGCAAGAAACTACGAAATGGAAAAATTGGAAAAGGGCTTACCGAAATGTGAGAATTTTAGGCAGCAGGCCATCAGATAATGGGTGAATTAGGGCAGTTCAGCACTAAATGGGTGAGTTATGCTGTGTTGCACTAAATGGGAAAATTGGGACAGGAGAATAACTTTTGGGTGATTTAGAATAGGGCACCCCTAAATTGGGCGAGGGCATCAGTCAGTATGAGGACTGGTGTAAGGCAACACTGAGTGGAGAACGTGGTCAGGACATCAGTAATTGGGAGAAATGGTGCGAAGCAACACTGAATTGGAGAATTGGTGTGGGGCATCTGTAAATGAAAGACCTGGTGCAAAGTGGAGCTAAATTAGAGAATTGGTGCATGGCAA
>NW_025147111.1:0-1319 GCF_004010195.1 Chiloscyllium plagiosum | reverse complement strand
ACACGTATTCTCTCTCACACACACATTCACTATCATACACACATTCTCTCACACACACACACACGTATTCTCTCTCACACACATGCATTCTCACTCGCACACACACATTCTTTCTCTCACACGCACGCATTCTCTCTCACACACACACACTCTCTCTCTCTCACGCACACACGCATTCTCTCTCTCACATGCACGCATTCTCTCACTCTCTCGCACACGCATTCACTCTCTCTCTCGCACCCGCGCTTTCTCACTCTCTCGCACACACTTTTCTCTCTCTCACGCACACACGCATTCTCTCTCAAACATGCACGCATTCTCTCACTCTCTCGCACACGCATTCACTCTCTCTCTCGCACCCGCGCTTTCTCATTCTCTCGCACACACTTTTCTCTCTCTCACGCACACACGCATTCTCTCTCGCGCACATACGCATTCTCTCCCTCACTCACGCATTCTCTCACTCACGCATTCTCTCTCTCTCACACGCATTCGCTCTCTCTCTCACACACACGTATTCTCTCTCTCACACACAAGCATTCTCTCTCACACACACACGCATTCTCTCTCACACACACACGCATTCTCTCTCATGCACACTCATTCTCTCTCATACATGCATTCTCTCGCACACATGCATTCTCTCTTGCACACATGCATTCTCTGTCTCACACACGCATTCTCTCTCTCTCACACACGCATTCTCTCCCTCACTCACGCATACTCTCACTCACACATATTCTCTCTCTCACACACACATTCTCTCTCATGCACACTCATTCTCTCTCATACACGCATTCTCTCTCACACACACGCATTCTCTGTCTCAGACACGCATTCTCTCTCTCATACCCACGCATTCTCTCATACACCCTCATTCTCTCTCTCACATGCACACGCATTTTCTCTCTCTCTCTCACGCATTCTCACTCTCACACACGCATTCTCTCTCACACACACATTCTCTCTCTCACACACACATTCTCTCTCACACACACATTCTCTCTCTCACACACGTATTCTCTCTGCCTCTACCTCACACACGCATTCTCTCTCTCTCTCACACAATCATTCTCTCTCTCGCACACGCATTCTCTCTCGCACACATGCATTCTCTCTCACACACACGCATTCTCTATCTTGCACACGCGCAGTCTCGCTCACACGCATTCTCTCTCGCACACAAGGATTATCTCTCTCTCATGCATTCTCCCTCTCTCACACGCATTCTCTCTCACACGCACGCATTCTCTCTCTCACATACGCATTCTCTCTCTCACACACACGCATTCTCTCTCTCGCACACACACATTCTCTCT
>NW_025147110.1:0-1319 GCF_004010195.1 Chiloscyllium plagiosum | reverse complement strand
CTTTGAACAGTGCAGCACTCCCTCAGTACTGACCGCTCGGACAGTGCAGCACTCCTTCAGTACTGACCCTTGGACAGTGCAGCACTCCCTCAGTAATGACCTTTGGACAGTGCAGCACCTCCTCAGTACTGACCCTTTGGACAGACCAGCACTCCCTCAGTACTGACCCTTGGACAGTGCAGCACTCCCTCAGTAATGACCCTTTGGACAGTGCAGCACTCCCTCAGTACTGACCCTTGGAGAGAGCAGCACTCCCTCAGTACTGACCTTTGAACAGTGCAGCATTCCCTCAGTACTGACCCTTGGACAGTGCAGCACTCCCTCAGTACTGACCCTATGACAGTGCAGCACTCCCTCTGTACTGACCCTTGGACAGTGCAGCACTCCCTTAGTAATGACCCTTTGGACACTGCAGCACTCCCTCAGTACTGACCCTTGGACAGTGCAGAACTCCCTCAGTACTGACCTTTGGACAGGGCAGCACTCCCTCAATACTGACCCTTTGCACAGTGCAGCACTCCCTCAGTACTGACCCTTTGGACAGTGCAGCACTCCCTCAGTACTGACCTTTGAACAGTGCAGAACTCGCTCAGTACTGACCCTTGGACAGTGCAGCACTCCCTCAATACTGACCCTTTGGACAGTGCAGCACACCCTCAGTACTGACCTTTCAACAGAGCAGAACTCCCTCAGTACTGACCCCTTGGACAGTGCAGCATTCACTCAGAACTGACCATTGGACAGTGCAGCACTCCCTCAGTACTGACCCTCTGACAGGGCAGCACTCCCTCAGTACTGACCTTTGAACAGTGCAGCACTCCCTCAGTACTGAACCTGTGGAGAGGGCAGCATTCTTTCAGTACTGACCCTTGGATTGTGCAGCACTCCCTCAGTACTGACCCTTTGGACAGTGCAGCACTCCCTCAGTACTGAAACTTTCGACAGTGCAGCACTCCCTCAGTACTGAACCTTTCGACAGTGCAGCACTCCCTCAGTACTGACCCTTCGGACAGTGCAGCACTCCCTCAGTACTGACCCTTTGGACAGTGCAGCACCCCTCAGGACTGACCCTTGGATAGTGCAGAACACCCTCAGTAGTGACCTTTGGACAGTGCAGCACTCCCTCAGTACTGACCCTTTGGACAGTGCAGCACTCCCTCAGTACTGACCCTTTGGACAGTGCAGCACTCCCTCAGCACTGAACCTTTGGACAGTGCAGCACTCCCTCAGGACTGACACTTGGACAGTGCAATACTCCCTCAGGACTGATGCATGGACAGTGCAGGACTCCCTCAGGACTGACCTTTGGACAGTGCAGC
>NW_025147109.1:0-1319 GCF_004010195.1 Chiloscyllium plagiosum | reverse complement strand
CTAGCCCCTCAGTTTGAAAAAGCCAATATGGATGTCAGAGATCTGAAACTCGCAAAATGCTGGAAAAGCTCAGGTCTGGCAGCAGCTGAGGAGAGAGAAACAGTTCATGCTGCAAATACAATTGGACACTTCTGAAGAGAGTGTCAAAAGACACTTGATACTTTGTCTTTCTCCCCAGATGCTGTGAGGTTGACTGAGTTTCTCCAGCATGTTCTGTTTGCTTCACTGAGATTGGCTATGGTTCCAATTGACACCATATCCAGAACCTGGTCAAAGAGCCAGGGATACAGAGTGAATACAGGGATACAGGGATTCAGGCTCTCAGCCTGAAACCAGCAGGCAGCCAACTCCCCACCTGGAGACCTCTCCTGCATCCTTACCTCCACCTCAGGCAGGGGCTCAGTTGCCAGGTTGGTCAGCCCAGTATCCTGAATGATCAGGGGTCAAGTGAGGCCTCCCCTTCCCACTTGAATCCAGCTTCACTCTCTGCAAGATCAAACATTCCAGTCAGGGAGAGATGGAGAAGGTAGGATCCCCAACATCAAAATGGTCAATGTCCTACCAGCTTCAGGACCAAGGTCTCTCCTTCCTCTGGAGGGGAACAGGATCTCCCTTGTGCTCCCACAGTTCCCCACATGGCAACAGGCACAAATGTCACTGTCAGATTCCTCCAATGGGGTCCAGCTAAACAAGAGAACCAGCCCATCAACCACATGGTGCATCACCTCTCCCAACAACAACATCCCTGAGGGACAGAGAGAGGGAACTTACATATTCTGCAGCTTCTGGAAAGTACAAGCTTTGTTCCTGGAATCTCCCTGATCCACAGCAACAACTTTCAGGTGACAGGTGATGAAAATCTGAGGGACACATTCAGAACAAGTCAGCATTTAGTGACTCCCTCCCACTATGGAGAAGCCAATCAGCAGCTTCCTCTTACCAAGGAATGCTCATCTCCATAGAAACAGAAGGCATCCAGGTCAAACCTGAGCTTGTCTTGCTCCCGGCAACACAAAGTTGAAAAGGAGTCCCCAGCTTTGCTGTCCAGGAGGCAACTGCAGATGGACATCGGGCCGTGAAGTGAAGGAGGGAAGCCATTGAGATGGGAGCAGCTGGAGATAGCAGAGAGCTCCTTACAGCATCATTGACTACAATGGGTATCTCTGGGTGGAGACCTTGTCTGGGCTCAGTGTAGCTACACAGCGATCAATGTACAGCTTCAGGGGCTTGTGATTGGCCATTGAAACAGACGCCTCAATGTGAATGAGGTCTCCCAGGGAGTAGATAGTGGAAGGGCGCTCTGTAAGCCAGTCACCTGA
>NW_025147108.1:0-1319 GCF_004010195.1 Chiloscyllium plagiosum | reverse complement strand
CAGAAATACAGGGCCTTCAGCTGTGACTGTCCCATTTCCCACGGTGTTGCCCTCACTCCATCCCCTCCTTCCCAGAACAATGATAGATCTCCCTTTGTCTACACTGCCTCCTGAACTAGAATCCACATTCACATAATCATCTTATGCCATTTCCACCATCTCCAGCAGGACAGCACCATCAAACACATCTTCCCCTCCCACCCACTGTATTTCACAGGGACCATTCCCTCTGTGTCACCCTCCATCACCCGAACACTTCCCCACTCCCCCATGGCACCTTCCCATGCAATTGCAGAAGCTGCAACACTTGCTCATTCACCTCTTCCCTCCTCACTGTCCAAGGCACCAAACATAACTTCCAGGTGAAGCAGCATTTCACTTGTAAACTTTCAATCTGGTCTCCTATCATTGCTGCTCACAATGCAGTCTCTTTATATTGGCGAGACCAAACAGAGATTGCTTTGTGGAACACTCCCACTCTGCCTGTAGAAATAACCCTGACCTTCTCATTGCTTCCCATTTCAATAACCTACATTGCTATCATGCTAACATTTCGGCCCTGGGCTGCTGCAATGTTCCAAGGAAGCACAGCCCAAGCTCGAGTAACACCTCACTTTACACTTTCGTATGTTACATCCTATAGCAGTTAATGTACAATTTCATAACTTCACAGTCTGATCCCATTATAACTGTTCTCCAGTTTCCGTACATTCTCCCTCCTGGCCTCCCTATGACCTTGTGTGGTTGTATCTTCTTTATCTTTCACTCAATAGAGAGAACCCCTTTTCCCCATTAATAGCTTAAGTTAAAGCTATTTCACATGATCTTCTCGTTCATCACGACTAAAAGCATGTTTATCTTTTGCCACACCCTCTTTTACGCGTCAACTCACTCCTCACATCTGTCAAGGGTTTATAAAGCTCATTTTCCAATCCTTTTCATTTCTGAATAAGTGTCATACGGGATTTGAAACGCTAACTCTGTTTCTCTGTCTCTGCAGATGATGCCAAACCTGATGAGTTTCTCTAGAAATGAATAGACTCAGAACAAGTTTTCAATTAAACAAATAACTATGGATCCTGGAAATGAAAATGCAAAAATTGCTGGAGAAAATGGGAGATTTGTAGAAGGGTAACTTGCCCTGAAAGATTAACTCTGCTTTCACTCCACAAGATGCTGCCAGACCTGCCGAGTTTCGACAGCAATTTCAGTTTTTATACAAGTTCCATAGACGTGTGTTTAGGATGTTCAAACGCTCTGTCTCACACGCGATGCACTGGGAAGTTACCGATAATGCAAGGTGCACAAATTCCTTGATC
>NW_025147107.1:0-1319 GCF_004010195.1 Chiloscyllium plagiosum | reverse complement strand
AGCGAAGTGCTGGGAAATCGGGTTAGCATAGGCTGACATATTTACCAAAATGGACCAGCTTGATCCGTAGGTCTGTTTTTAAGGTGTGTGACATATTAGAGGGATTTGCAAGGGAAGTAATGATAGGTCTGTGGCGGGCAGTTGTTTTGGCCACTGTATTGAAAATGATAATGCCATTATTTTCGTCAAAACGGTTGATGCACAGATTGATAGCTTTTCCTCTGAATTTTTTTTCCAATTCTGGTATCACAATTTTCTGATGGTATGAAGGCAAACATCAATCATGATCATCCTTCATGTCAGTGCAGGTGGAACAGGCTAAATGGATACCATCTGTGCTAATCAATATTTCAGAAGATTGAACACTTAGAGAAGTACCAGGAAAAAATAAACACGACATCTTTCATTGGCAGGAAAAGCTTCCACCAGATGAAGGCTGTAAGGATCATGAGCCATCTTTTCCCCAGTTTGCACTGAGCTCCTCGGAGGAGCTATCAAATGAATGGAGCACGCACACCCTTTCTCTAAGCTCTCAAATGATTCTCCAGTGAATAGTCCACAGGTCCGTGCGGATTGAGTTCAAACCGTGGTCTTGTGAATGGAACAGTCATGAGAATGGAACAGTCATGCGAATGGATTACTCTTCACTGCTTGAAATGAGAAGCAGTCGGCATTACTGTAAAACATTCAGTTGACTGTGTGATAAATAGTTACAGATGCCCACGCAATATCTTATTTCTTAAAGATTGGCCCACGCCTGTTGATGCAGTAACAGCGTTCTTACTGCTGTCTTTGCCCCGTCAGCAGCAAAGCGAGCACAGCTCTTCCACTTACGAACATTCTGAAGCGTGTGGCAGCTTTTCGTGTTCAAACTGGTTGCCGTGAGCGTTCGCACTTTGTAAACAGTTTTGCTGCTCAGTGGCGTTGGAGATAGATAATTTAGTGAAGGCTGTTTCTGGTATTCCTGCCTTTATTGGTCATTACTTTCACGAGAGGAGTTGGAGATCATGTCGTGGTTGTGCAGGACATTGATTAGACCACTTTTGGGATATTGCGTGCAATTCCGTTCTCTGTACCATTGGAAGGATCTTGTGAAATTTGAAACGATTCAGAAAAAAATATGACAATGATGTTGTCAGAGTTGAAAGTTTTGAGGTTGAGATCGGGGAAGAGACTGATTCGGCTGGGGCTATTTTCCCTGCAGAGTCAGGAACTGAGTGATGACCTTATAGAGGTTTATAAAATCATAAAGGTCAAAAATAGAGTAAATAGACAAATCTTTTTCACTGGAGTAGGGAGTCCAAGCAAAAAGGCATAGG